>NW_015163626.1:623152-656007 GCF_001447785.1 Gekko japonicus
GACTCGCTTTTCCTTTTGTGGATGAGGAGACGACCAAAGAATTGGGCTTTGGGTGTGTGTATAAAAACTCAGCCCCTGATTCCTGGACCTTGTACATGTGATCCAGACGCTTATTAGAGACATTAATGGAGGCTGGACGAGTCCAAAAGTCCTTGGTAGTTTGCAAGAGAACTTTTGTCATTGGTAGAGCCACGGAGGGCGAAGTGTTAGAGTGCATAATGTCAAAAACGTTATCATCCACAAAACTGGCAACGAGAGTAGGAGTCATAGATAGATCTAATGCCATGCGTTGAATAAAATCTCCATAAGACTTAACATCCTCTGATGGAGAAATAGGTAAATCCGCTTCCACATCTTGCGAGGTGGGCTGTGCATCTACATCCTCGATATGTTCAGAAAAGCCATCTGAATCGGAGGATACATTGGATGGTTCTGGAGATGATTCGAGTAATTCAGGTTGAGACGGTGCCGGTGTGTTAATCGGGGGCACAACCGGGTCTGGTGGATGCGTCGGTATCGACTGCTTCGATACCGATGGTCGATCTTGAAAGCGCGAAATGCGGGATGACACCGACTGACGATCCCATTCAGGTGGGGGTGGTATCGGGAGTGCCCAAGGGTATGGGTATCGATTCCCGTACAAATAATGCCATTGCCTCTCATCCCAAGTCAGGGGAGGAGATGTTGGTCGGTGCCGATCCTCGACTCCACGTTCTGGGGAGGCATGAGAGGATTGACGGCTCGACATATCAGATTGCGACTGATTTGTTTGTTGAGTAAGGTCGATGTCTAGATCCGAACCGATCGGGTGAGGTTCTTGCGTGGGATCTCGACCCTGACTAGCCGAAACCTTATGGACTTTGGGTTTGTCCGTTTTAGGTTTCTTCGACTGCTGTGAGTCTTTGCCCTGCTTCCGGATCTTGGAAGGTACGGGGTGGTCCTTTATCGGCGTCGATCGTTTCGGTGCCGAAGCATCGATTGCGACCGTCGACGTCGATGTTCCCGGAACGGGAGGACAAGTGTCCGCAGCCAAGGTGGACATCGAGGCGTGCCCGGACGTGTCCAACGGTGAAGAGGACTGTGGAGATAGTGCCTTCTCCATCAGGGCCAAGTGTAGACGAGCTGCCCTGTTTTTTCTCGTCTGGTTCGAAAACTTTCGGCAATGTCTGCACTTAGAGACACAGTGCGACTCCCCTAAGCAAACGAGGCAAAGCGAGTGCCCGTCGGTGGGGGATATTTTAAGGCCGCAAGTCCTACACCGTTTGAAACAACCCCACCGCGGGGCCATAGGCCAGCGGGAGGGGAACGTAAATAAAGAACAAACACCGAAAGAAAAATGCTAACTACAAAAATAAAGAAAGAGAAACTAACTAAACGCAAGTTTAGCAAAAAAAGTTTGGTACTTAGCAGACCGAGGCAGAAGGCGTCCTACCAGCGCGGCGGTCAGAAGAGAACTGGCGGGATCTGCGTGCCCCTCCTTGGTCATGCGCAGTGGGGTCGGCGCGTGACCTGGGAGAGGCGCGAAAATCCCTTTTTGCTAGCTATCGGTACCGAGAAGGTTCAGCGCAGGCGCAGTGTATCCCAAGGGTGTGATGCACAGAGACCACGAAGAAGATCATGGATATCACCTCCATTGCCAGTTCGGAGAACAGCTTTGCAGTGGTTAAAATGTGTGCAAATTCTTGCACTCCTCCTCCTCACCACCTTCATTTTCATGTCACAGGCTTGCATAACACGGCCGTGTTACGTTTTGTACAGCGAGCAGCTCGTTTAGGAGTTTAATATCAAGCACATCTAAGTGCCGGAGTGCTACAGCAAAATTTGAGACATGCAGATTTTGTAATCTGATCATCCCTTTGCACCATTTGGACTCTATTCCTCTTATCCCAACTATCTGCAAGGATATTTAGCAGTCTGTCTCTTTCTGTGCCAAAATACAGCCCTTTGCTGTCACAGTCTTTATTTCTGAACGCATCCCCTTCTGCCTCTAGGCCTTGGTTTCTCCTGATCTTCCACTCCTCCTGTTTCAGGAGTCTCATCTCCCTTTCTGTCCCAACTCTGTAATCTCACTGAATGCAAGAACCTCTTCCCATCCCAGCTTGTGTGTATAACCTCAAGTGCTGTCAAGTGTACAAACTGTTCCAGCGTTCTGCAACACTCTCTACCAGCAGGACTCTGCAAAGTGAACCGAACCCATGCAAATAGATTCTTTAAAGTGCCGCAAATGGTGTCGCTGGTAGGAGAGCATAAAAAGGGGCTGGCTGTTTCCAGGGAGCAGGATGAAGACAGTGACTGTGGCTATAATTATCTTGTCACACAAACTCTGGCGATTTCCGCCCCGTGTCCCCTGAAGAACTCGTTCACAGTGCAGTGGGAACAAGGGGTGGGCCAGGCCTCTGGGCTTGAGAGGTGTTTCTTGGCACTGGATGACAACAT
Source organism: Gekko japonicus (assembly GCF_001447785.1). Lineage (NCBI taxonomy): Eukaryota > Metazoa > Chordata > Lepidosauria > Squamata > Gekkonidae > Gekko > Gekko japonicus. The sequence continues at coordinate 625,589 of NW_015163626.1, forward strand.
TTGAAAGCCCAATTAAAAAAAAAAAAGATTCCCATTTCTTACCCATAGGTTTGCCACCACTCTAATGTGAAAGGATGAGGCACTGCTTCCGGGACCCCTCATTTCAGGAAGGGGGATACTGACAGCTTGGATTTTGATAGGGATGTCAAACTTTGTCATGTGACAGAGAGCAAACGTCCAGTCCCAGCAACAGAACTGAACATGGTACATACTCATACCATTTAAAAAGTTGTAAACAGCCACACTGGGCCACACAAAATCTGAAACTGGGCACCAAATCCTTTTATTAGGAGCAACCAAACAGCCACAAAACATTGCACATGTTTTTGAGCTCACCTGAAATCTTCATCATGCTGGATGTTGTAATTTTTTTTTAAAAGACAGAGGGTTGGAAGGGCTTCTCCCCCCCCCCCCAGTCATGTCGTCACAACCTGCTCTGACAGGCATCTTCCATGAAATGCATGCAGATACAATGCTTAACTTTATTGACAGTACGTGTGCATGTAACATGCCATCGTCACAACTGACTTATGGCGAGGCGACCCCATAAGGTTTTCCAGGCAAGAGACGTTCAGAGGTGGTTTTGCCATTGCCTGCCTCCGTGTCACGACCCTGGTATTCCTTGGAGGTCTCCCCTCCACATACTAACCAAGGCTGACCCTGCTTAGCTTCCAAGATCTGGCAAGATCAGGCTATCCTGAGCGATCCAGGTCAGGGCAGTGTTACAGGAGAGCAGCGCAGTCTCTGGGAAGAAGCTTTTAGAGGATGTCCGCCCATTGTCTGTATCCATACAGACCTACCTGCAGTGCCGCAAGACAAATTTCACACACACACACCACATTTGTTGCTGGTCAAGGCTGGCCCCACCACTATGCCCAATCCAGGGCTGGCATCAGCAATATCTCGAGGTGGGGCACCTGCCAGGGCCCAGGGATTCCAGCAGGGCTGACTGACACTGACCCCCCCCACCTGCATGCCCTTCCCTCACCCACTCGCTTGCAAGCATCTCACCTCTCTGCTCCTGGCTACCTGGGCTGCCCAGCACCACCACGAAAGGTGTATCAGTGGTGTAAGCAATGCTTCTTATGGTCATGGCAGTGGCACTCCCAGCCACACTGCCCGGCAACACACACTGCCCAGTGCCCCTGTCAAAAGGGTATGCAGGTAGCTGTGAGCACGGAAGACAGAAGGGATAGTGGGGCACATGGGTGGGGGCAGAAAGGAGGTATAAGTGGAGGTCCTGGTGATGGGTGGGGGGAGCTGAGCACCCCCCAAAAAATGCAACTGGCTCAGCCCACAGCCCCCCCCTCCCCGAGCTCCCCTGCTACCACTAAGCAGTGTGGCGTAGTGGTTAAGAGTGACGGACTCTGGAGAACTAGGTTCGATTCTGCACTCCTCCATGTGAAGCCAGCTGGGTGACGCTGGGTCAGTCACAGCTCTTTCAGCGCTCTCAGTCCCCCGAATAAGTCTAGCTCGCCACCTGGTGGCGTATAAGAACAAAGTTAGAACTTAATGCTGCCAGACAATCTCAGGATCTCCTAGCTATACTACACACAATGCCATACTATTATTTACACTAAGCAACCGAGATTTCTGTCATCACCTGCACCACTGGGAAAGGAAGTGACCGGTTTCCAGAGTTGCACTGGTTTCCCCGGGCAGAAACCAGCATCCCTCCTCTAGCTCATATAGTTAAGTCACAACCTTAGCCGAGAAGCAGCAGCCACCTGCCACGTCTTCCCTTCTAGCACTGTTAATGGTACAAGATCCTCCTCCCCAGCATCCACCTTGACATTTGATCGGCCTACTTGAACTGGGGAAAAATAAGCCAGAACGTAAAACTTCAGTGTTTAAAATAGAGCACTTTTATTTTGTAATATACAGGGCGTTTGTTTCTCCTTAACAAAACTTTACACATAAAATGTTTATACTTTTCTTTAAAAAGAGGGGAAAGGGATAATGCAGACAGGGTCACAATCCCGCAGTTAAAAACGTTTCCAGTTCTTAAAAAAAAAATTAATTAGTGGCCGCCTGCACATTAAAACGCACTTGTTTTTAAGTTAGGGTTACCATATTTTGAAAAGCAAAAAAGTCATTTCCCGAATGACTACTTCAAACAAGTGATCACTATGACAGCTCTCATTTTAAATACTCCTACTATTTAAAGCTGTGATCATTGCTGCTAACTAGGAATATTCCTAACCCTCCAACCCAAAAAGAGGACATTTCCACCAGTTTTTTAGAGCCCAAAAGAGGACAAACGCCAAAAAAGAGGACATGTCCTCTAAAAAGAGGACACCTGGTAACCCTAATATAAGTGGAATCTGTATCCCCCCCCCCCGCTCCAAGCCAGCTAAAGTTAGCTATGAAGAATTCATAGAAAGCGACAGGATCTAGGTTAGTTACACTTAACTTGCTGCATTCAGTGGGAGATGGCACCCAATCCTATGCATGCTTGCACAGAGGTCTACTGAGCAACAGCACTTACTCCCAAGAAAAGTGGTCATACGAGTGTTTAATCAGAACTAGTTATAGCTGGATCAGGCCCCTATCTATAACTTTGGTGGAGTGGAAAGATTTCCTTTTGTTGGTTTACAGCTGGATCCAGTGTATTTGCTCAGTACTTCTCTCACTCATACTTTTCTTATCCTATTACGTACACAGTTTGTTTCATTTCAAAATTTGGGAATTTGTTGGGGGCTTTCCCCCCCTAGAAAAACAAATGGTCATTTGGAAATGTCAGGGCTCTTTCTCAGCACTGATGTATTAACAGCCTGTTCGGGACACAAAGAAGTCTTGACTCAGCTTGAAGGTCACTCCCCTGAAGAGGAGTGTCCCGGATTGTGCCACAGGAACTCATCAACTGTCACAAAGGAACAGTTGGTTCCGTATTAGTCCTCCTCCAGCACACGGCTGATGCTGGAAATGGGTGAAGTCAGGTAGTACTCGGGGCTCTCATCCAGGAGTTTCATCACCAGCCCATGATAGGTACCCATGTTCCTCCCTTGCTGGATCCAAGTTGGAAGCTGCACGTAGCACTCCCCTTCCTTTATCATGTGCTGGTTTCGGGGAAAGGGCTGGCACAGAGCGGAGGGTAGAGGAGCCCTCCTCGTGCTACAGAAAGCACTGGAAAGCTTTAGCATTTTCAGGTGGCCTGCAAAGTCCCAATGTGGGACTGCATAGAAGCCACAAAGATGAACTCTCCACTCCATGCTTATATTGTATATAGGTCGCCCACACCCCAGTTCAAAAGTCCTCCTAGGCCAAGCCTGCAAGAAGAACTTACCCGGCATGCAAGCTTTGCCAGTTTGGTGTCGTGTTAAGTGCGCGGACTCTAATCTGGGAGAACCGGGTTTGATTCCCCACTCCTCCACTTGCACCTGGCTGGATGACCTTGGGCAAGCCGTAGTTCTGATAAGAGCTGTTCCTGAAAAAGAGCAGTTTCTGTCAGAGCTCTCTCAGCCCCACCTACCTCACAGGGTGTCTGTTGTGGGGAGGGGAAGGGAAAGGAGATTGTAAGGCGCTCTGAGACACCTTTGGGTAGTGAAGGGCGGGGTATAAATCCAATCTCTTTTATTCTTCTTCACTGCCAGAATTATGTCCCTGACCTCAAGGCCAAAGTGCAGTGCAAACCAGCAGACAAACTCCGCTATGGGAGTGATCGGATGGAAGAGTTTCTTATCGATTCTCACCAGCTTTGCAAAAACAGGGACTATTGGTGGGGCCTTTTGACTCTCGAAAGCTTATACTCCCAAAACCTCGTTGTTCTCAAAGGTGCTACTGGACTTCAATCTAACAGGGCTACTGTGGACCAGGTTTCACACGGTTTTGCAGAGAAGGGCCGCCCAGTGGCTGGGTAAAACAAAGCCAAAAAACCAGGATGGATAGGCACGTGTGCCTTTAAAAACTGGCTGCTTGTTCAGCATGAATTGGCAGGCAACATCTGTAGTAGTCCAGTTCAGTTTATTTCTACAGTCCTTAGACCAGTCATACGTAGTAGTCTAGAGGTAGCTATTACCACCTGCTAACGTCTGCGGATGAAGGAACGGGGCCAGTTAAAATAGTGGCAACCCTTCCAGGGAGGCTGGAGCACCAACAATATGCCGCAGGAGCATTGAGGGGGCCCTACATGTACAGGCAAGCCAAAGGAGCCATGGCAGGTGATTCAAAGCAGGGAAAAGCTTTCTAAGGTGCTGGCAGCCTCCTGACCGAACGGTGACGGTTGGACGAACATTCGTTGCAGGGCAAGGCAGCAAAGCAAAAGTGTCGTCCCTTGGTTCACCAGCCCACAAGCCTTGCTATGCAGTTGGCACAGACGACAAAAATTCAACGGGTTCTGCTGGAAGGCCCCGGCCTCAACAATTTGGTTAACGGGAACCACTTCACTTGTCATGCTGTGGCCTTCCAAGCAACTGTTAAAAGGTCAGGAGCTCTGCAAGAGGGAAACATAAGAAAGGTGACCCCGAGGGCCACTCTGGCCAGAGAGACGGCCGCTATTCTGCCCCCCCACTCCATGCCCCCCAAAAGGCAAAGATAAAGTCACAACTTTCCTTTTCTCTCTCTTTCCATTGTCTTATCCGGACAAATCAGTACCGCTATCTAGCGTGTTCTCAAAGATTCAGGCTGAATCTCTTGAATGAGTTAATTAAAGGGGGAGGGGGGGTTAAGAATGCTTTTCGCCACAGGAGCATCAATAAGTGTAGCTTTTCTCTTGCAGGCAAGCGCATTTAAGCATTGACAAAGGCACAGTGTGCAGCCCGATTCTCCGCTCGACTACTATTTCTAGCTCTGAACAGCTCCAATCGGAAATCACTGCCAGCTCCCCAGGAATCCAATTTTTCCCCCATTTGGCCTTTGGTACATAATTTTCAAAGCCAGCAGTCCCCCATTGGATACCAGCGGCTGGGTTGTTCACAGGCTGTTCTTTCTCGCATGAAGCTCTCTGCAACGTACAAATACATGCCAGCGATTCACAAAACTCCCAACTGTGGTGCCCAACAGTGTCTTTCTGGTGCCCACTTGCTTCTTCAAGAAAGCATCTGCTCCCTAAAGCGAAGAATCCATTCTGACTTCCCTCCATCTCACTGGAGTAGGAGATTTTGCACAAGAACCCAGAAAGCATCACCCTGGTGTGCAAGGAACACCCATTCAAGAACAGCTGCTCCACTGAAGGAGGATGCTTGGCTTGGAACGTCTCAATATGTTATGAATGGTGGCCATTCAATGGCCCAGCCCTGATGTGGATAGCCCAGGCAAGCCCGATCTTGTCAGATCTCAGAAGCTAAGCAGGGCCGACCCGGGCAAGTACTTGGAGGGGAGACCTCCAAGGAATACCAGAGCCGGGAGGCAGGGGCAGGCTATCAAGCCACTTCTCTGAATGTCCTCCGTGCCCCAGGAGGAGTCAACAGAGGTCACCGTGGCTTCCAGGCACACGCGCACACACATAAATCTTTAAAAAAAATTGTGATTGGCCCCAGCACCCCAAAGCATTCATTTTCTGATGGCACCTACTCCCCATCCTCAGAATTACAAAAGTGCGCATAACCTCAATAAGCTTGAGGACTGCTTGTACAGAGCTAGATATTAGGTATTATTGTGACACCCGACAAGACTTAGTATTCTGAAAACGGCTAAAATTGAATGCCTCTAATGATCGAAAGAAACACATCTTTTAACAACTGGTGGCCACTGGTCAAAAGTGGTGGACCCTGGGCAGGGGATCTTCGACCACATCTTTTGTAAGTCTGTCTATCTACCACCCCCTCAATGATTTTGCTGGAGTGAAGGTATGGGGGGGGGCAGGGAGGTACCACATGAAAGATGACAGGAAAGGGGCGGAAAGAAGGCTGCATTTGGAGAGTTTTAATTTTTTACCCAGCAGAGAACCCCAGGTTGCCCTCTTCTCTAGAAACTGAACACAGGGTTGATTTCTTTTAAGTCAGAGAAAAAGGAGTGCTTTGGTGAAGTCAGAGCTTTAAGACCAATCCCCACATTCATCTAAGAACAAACCTCCTTGCCTAGTAACCAACGCAAGTAAGGAGAGGTATCGAAAGAGACCAAGGCAGGAACTGGCCTAGGGGTTGTTTGTGCCTGCCTAGTGCAGTTTTACCCTGCCCTTCCTCCAAGGGTTCTTTCTTCCCTGTTTTACCCTCACAACAACCCTGTGAGGTAGATTAGACCAAAAGTGCAGAAGAGGTCACCCAGCAAGCTTCAGGGCAGGGTGAGGATTGAGTCCCCCCCCCCTTTCCCTTATAAACGTGGCTGCAGGGACGGGCTACTGCTGAAGGGATAAGAGGAAGGAGACCAAGAGAGGAGGGTGCAGAAGATGGAGCAAAGGCCACCGGCTGGGCAAAGTCATGTGCTACGGCCACCTTTCCAAAGACAGTTTGTCATGTTGGCTGGGCATCCCGCTAGCAGTTCAAGAGCAACCGAACACAACCTTCTGCTATGAACATGCAGAGGCAGTGTCCCAAGGCTGGTCTCCGAGCTAAAGTGAAGCTTGAAGGAAATGTACGGACATCACAGAATAGTGCAGAAGATGCTGCCGTTGTTATGGCAACCTCCGTCCATTCGAGCCGCTATCCTGGCGGTCACGTTTGTGACTTTTTGACTGTTCCCAGAGATTGACACGCCTCGCGAGGATCCTTCGATGTGAGGGCGTGCCGGAGGGTTCTCCAGGGTCCAGGCGGCGTCAAACCTGGAAGAACAGAATCAGAAGACATGGCACATTTGTCGAGGCTCAGGTTTAAGGCCGATCTTAGAAAGGGTGAATCTGGACAAATGATCCGGACACACATGCCATAAAACCCAGGAGACCACAGATCACCTTGCAATTGTTGTGACAGTGAAGAGCATGCGTCCAGCTCAGCAGATGATGTTTCAGTTTTGCAAGCCAAAGGTCTGGAGAATGACCAGGAGCTGGCAAAGTATAAACTGGGCTCCTCCAAAGAGAGATGGGAACAGTACCCAACCAGACAAGAGTTCCTCCCATTATGTGTTCTGACTAGGCCAGAAGACTGGGTCAGCTGGTATAATAGGAAAGGGTATAAATCCTAACAGAAGGTGGCAATGGCAAACCACATCTACTCATCTCTTGCCTTGAAAACCCCGTGAGGGGGTGCTATAAGAGAGCTCCGGCTTGATGGCACTCAATTATTATTATATTCTTATAAATCCTAACATTTTTGTTGATGGTCTTAAAGCCTAACGAACCCTCTTTTTAACAAGCAACATTGACTTCCCCGGGTCCCTTCTCCAAGGCCCGATGCTCCGGATCTTTTGATGCGACTGTGTTCCGCCTGAGAACAAATGCCCCTCGACGAGCACCTCCAAGCAGACTCAGAATCCCTCTGGTGGCGCTTTTCAGTCACTGAAGTCAGCAAGGAGAGACACGGGGGGGGGGGGACTTACTTTTTTTTAAAGGCAATGAGCTTATTATTCTGAACGATGCAACCGTCCCCGCTGGATGTCTGCTGCAAGATGGCCCTTTTGGACTTCCCTTGAAAAATCACATTGTCTTGCACCACGCCTTTGGTCTGGTCGAGCATCTCCATCCCATAACCTCGGAAGGAATGGATTCTGTTTTTGATTACCTAGAAAGGGGAGAGGGTAGGGAAGAGAGAATCGTCAAGTACTGTAAGAGCCCTGTGTGCCGAGGCTCAGAACAGGATAAGGAGCCGCTACACGTTCACTGTGCAAAGAGAGAATCTTTCTGTCGTGAGGGAATAGGCAGCTTTGGCTCCATGGATTGGACGGGAGGCTGTGCTTCCAAAAGATCTGAAGTAGTGCTTGAAACGCAAGGCTTCCGTGGGACATGCGTCTCGTTGGTGCTGTGTCTGCACTGAGGTCCACCTACTTGGCATTTGTCTAAAACGGGGTCCCGGACCCTGTAATGATGTCATTGGTGTTTACATAATCCAGGTTTGTAGATGAGCCCTGACAAAAATGGTCATCATAAGGGTCACAAATGTTCACTTCTGCATTGTCAGAGCCCTCTCCAACTTGAGGACTGGTCTGCTAGCCACCCTCTCACAACATTAGGCTCTCTGGGGTTCATGCCTATAAAACAAGCCTGCATGAGGCCATCTATTGGGAATTCATGTGCCGTTTGTGACATTGCCAATTTGCCTCTGTAAACAGCAATTCTTCGCATTTTAGGATCTGTGTTAGAGTACTAAATTAAAAGGAGCAGTGCAAGCACTTTTTAAAAGTTGCATCTTGATTAAAATCTGGTAAGGCTACTTGGGCCCTAAAGAAACCCTTCCCCTTCGAGAGCCAGTTTGGTGTAGTGGTTAGGAGCACGGACTCTAATATGGGAGAACCGGGTTTGATTCCCCACTCCTTCACATGCAGTTGCTGGTGTGACCTTGGGTCAGTTATAAGTTCTTTTCAGAGCTGTTCTCTCAAGGACAGTTCTCAAGAGAGCTCTCAGCACCACCCACCTCACAGGGTGTTTGTTGTGGGGAGGGGAAGGGAGAGGGATTGTAAGCCGCTCTGAGACTCCTTTGGGTAGTGAAGGGTGGGGTATAAATCCAATCTCCTCCTCCTCCTCGGACCATCTTGCCACTGATCCTCCTAAAAAGCTGTGTTTATAATCTAAGGACAGGTCTAGCTTTTATCAGCTGGTGCTTCCTTGATGGAAATGGGTCCAGCTCACCATGATCTTCTGTTGACTGAGGTAGAAAACTAACATGGCTTTCAAAATGATAAAAATACTACGAGTGATAGAACTGCCCTGTCCTTCACTGGTTCCTGCTTTATGTGGCCTGAAGTTTGGGCTGTCCCACAACTGGTTATTTTCCCCCCTCTCTTGCAACGGAGTATACCAACTACAACTGACTCCAGAACTAAGTGTTTCAGGGGAGGGTGACTGCTCCTGGGAACGGCTTCCTCATATCTCTTCACTGAACTCTTCCTGACCTGCCACAGTTTGTTGTTGTCGCCGTCAAGTCACAGCTGACTTATGGCCGCCTCGAAGGGTTTTCAAGGTAAGAGACGTTTCAGAGGTGGTTTGCCATTGCCTTCCTCTGGGTCACGGCCCTGGTATTGGTTGGTGGTCTCCCATCCAAATACTAACCAGGGCCGGCGCTGCTTAGCTTCTGAGATCTGATCGCCTGGGCTATCCAGGCCAGGGTCCCACCCTAGTATCGGCCAGTAATGCATCAAAGGTTATTGTCAGCATGCTGCAAATTTCTCCCACTGCAAAAAAATACAGATAATGAAGCAGATACAAGAGGTCCCACAGGGCAGTGCTGCCACATCATCTATTGTATTACTAGATGTGCCCAGAGGGACAGAGGAGATGTGGGGCTGCTGTTTTTGCTGTCAGCCATAGGTCTCTCATAGGGTCGCTGACTCTGGGATGGGAGATTCCTGGATATTTGGAGGTGGGGAGGGTGTGGTTTGGGGAAGGGAGGGATACAGTGCCATAGAGTCTACTGTCCAGAGCAGCCATTTTCTCTAAGGGAACTGATCTCTGTTAGCTGGAGACCAGCTGTACTTCTGGGAGATCTGCAAACCCTCCCTGGGTCGTGGCAACCAGTGTTCCCTCTAAGCTGAGTTAGTGTGAGTTAGCTCACAGTTTTTTAGCCTCCGGCTCACACATTTTTGTCTCAGCTCAGGAAGGGTGGGGCTCCAGAGCAAACTGATTGATGCAGCAGCCAAATGGCTTGATCACAACTTTAATGCCAGTAGCTTACAAAATAGACTTTTTGCTCACAAGACTCCACAGCTTAGAGGGAGCACTGGGAACACAAGAAAAATAGCACCTGTATAAATTATCGTGTGCCTGCGAGCACAGGACAAACAGCACCTTGTTGCTTTAAATTCTCTTGAGTGCCTGCGTGCACTGTTTTGTGCATCTTAGCCACTACCGCCAGCGTTTAGATGTTGCATTTACGTATGTTTATAGATGGAAAAGGTGACACTGATAGGCTATAACTATAAGTATTTTATTTAATTTATTATAGTTTGTGACGGTTTGTCTGAGTGTTCTACCCTTCCTTTTGCTAATTATACACTGGGGGGTCTTTCCCTTCTTTTTTGAGGCTCAGAACGTGGCCTTGGTACCTCAGCGGACCTGTTGAAATGGGTAGACTCTATTGCAGAACCAAAGCCTGGTGGGCAGTCGGCTCAGGGGAACTTGCTGAGGATTTGATGCAACAATGTTGTTTTCCATACGGGGACAGGCTTGTGCGACTTCTCTGTAGCTGTTGTGGCTGTCAATGCAGTGGGGGCTTCCACGTGGCCATTTCCCCCCCCCACTTTCCTTGCTCCAGTCCCCTGCGATGGCCATTTCTCCCTCCCCATCACCAAAGAGCTTTTAATAATATCAGCAATTGATGCATTGTTATATTTAGTTGCTGACTTCACTTTACCCTCACGACAACCCTATGGGGTAGGTTAGGCTGAGACTGTGACTGGCTCAAGGTCCACCCAGCAGCTTCCATGGCAGAGTGAAGATATATGAACCTGGATCTGCCAGACACTCTAACCATACTGGCTCTCACAACACTGTATGTTTTATTTATTTATTTAAACACTTATACTCCGCCTTTCCTCATGGTTTGAGGCAGCTTACAATAATAGTTAAAAGACAACTGAAACCAGAATAAAATAACAGACCCCCAATGTTATAGTGTTATAACGATCTACTGAGTTCTCCAAATTCACACCTTTCATTTAAAAAGTCTCCAGTCCCTTTCACTGCTGAGATTCAAGAGGAAAAAGCATGAGCCCTGACCTGGATAGCCCAGGCAAGCGCAATCTCCTCATATCTTGGAAGCTAAACAGGGTCGACTCTGGTAAGTACTTGAATGGGAGACCTCCTTGGAATATCAGCAGTCAGGAGGACATGGGCAGGCTTTATTCAGCCACCTCTCTGAATATCCTCCAGGCCCACAGTAGGGGTCAGCCACCAAAGGTCACCATGACTTCCAGGTCCACACGTCCACATGTACATATGAAAAAAAAAAATGAAATACCCCCAAAGAGGAAAAGGCACGTGTTTGCAAAGAAAGGAGTTAGGATTTTTTAAAAATAAATGAAATCTGGGAATTCAGAGTACCTGATAGATCTTTATAACACTATAATGGTACGTCAACCACTATTTTAAGCCCCCTAGTGGTGGTGGTGGGGAAATGGCTACTGCCAAGGGTTCTGGGACAAGGGAAATGATGGGTTCCCACCCTAACTTTGCTGTGATTTCTCCAAAAACATAGCAAAGCCAGTTTGGGAAAGAATGTAAGAAAAATTGAGAAGACCCAGGAGCTGCATAGGGGCATCACAATGCTGTGGGGAAGTGGGCAAAATCCCCACTTTTCAGAAGAGCATTTGCGCTGAGGCCAAGAACCTACATATAAGTGACAAACGCCAACTCTTTGGAACGCCATCAATGAACTATAAATACATTTCTATAATAGTCATGTATGCCTTGCAACCATGCGGATCAAAAAAAATCCACAATAGGGCCATGGAGGGCTACAAGACAGGTTACTGCAAATTGAGGGGAAATCCCAGGTTTGCAAAACAATGTTCAGAAAAACTGGAGATCCTCACCAACAAAAATACAAGCCATGCCCACATGTGTGCATATAGTGCAAATGAGTATTCCTGCACACTGAAGCACCATTTGGGGTTGGCCGGGGCAACCGTTCACAATGACGGAAGGTCTACCGTTGTAAGGGGCTGCTTCACTGACCCAAAATGACATGGCAACAGAAGGAGGTGTGGGATGGAACTAGTACTCTAGTACGTAGGGTTTGTGGGGAAAGTGAGGAGTGCAGCAGTGGTGAAGAAAAAAGGCAAAGCAGAAGGAGACGAGGGACAGGAGAGGACAGGCAGGGAGAAATTGGGACAGGCGGCCAAGCGTGGGATGGGGAAGCAGGGCTGCCAGTGTGTGTGTGTGTGTGTGTGTGTGTGTGTGTGTGTGTGAGAGAGAGAGAGAGAGGGCGAGAGAGAGAGAGCGAGCGAGAGAGAGAATGGGCACGGAACCTTCTCTCTGTCAGCCATGCAGGGCAAGAACCCTCTCCTTTCTTTGGAATTATGAAACCGAGCTGCATCCCTTCATCAAAGCAGACAGCTGACTCAATCCTTCTTGCTTCCTCAGTGTAGGAAACACTTCAGAAAAGCCCCTTGAACATGCAAGGATCACCCATTTGAAAACATCTGCCTCCATGACAGGAGGACGCTTGGCTTGGAACCACCCAACATTTGGTAGAGCACGGCAGCCATTTTGTGGTGGTGGCCACTACCCTCCCTCAAAATTCTAAGAAGTGCCTGCAGGTGCCACCGTGTTAGGGACCCCTATTACATTCTGTTTACAAGCCCTTGGATGTATCTCTCAGCCCATGTGGAAACTGCTTCTGCAGTTAAAACACAGAGGGGGTCTCTCATAGCTCAGTTCTTTGTCCAACAGAAGACGAGCACTCCAGCAGCAAATCTCGGGTCCCATCACGACTGATTTATTCACCAAGCCTATGATGTATCTTGCCTTTTCCTGGGACCAGCGTAATAGCAACATTCTGCTCTGACTCTCTCTCCAAGGCAGCATATCCTCTGAGGACTACTCAAAACTGTTTACTTGTTTCATGGCTTCTCTTGAGGTAGGCGATGGATCCCTGCCAGATCTCTGATGAAAAGCAACAACACAACAAGCTGTCTTTGGGCTTCCTATCAATGCTACCCTTGAGGCAATATATAATCCTAAAGTTGCATTTGGACGGATAACCCGCAATTTAAAATTAACAATGAGCAAAACTGACTGGGACGTCAATATTTGTGACCTCTTGAGGCAAAAGCCCTTAGTGGGATCCCTACCCGGATGGGGTGTGCGAACTGAGAAATCTGCCATGTACCCCGTGACCATTTTGGATGTTCTTTTCAAGGAGCCATTTGTCAGTTTTGGGGTCTTAGAAAGTGCCCAAACCTTGCCTTTCTGAAGCTCAGAATCCAATGTTATCTACCAAGTGGCCTATCTCTGATGGTCCATTTGGGAACCCTTGCCCTAACAGTCAAGAAAAAGATCTTCTCTCTAACACGTTTGATCTAGTGACCTACAGAATATGCAGAATGGTACAATGGATAGAGCATGGAACTTGGAGTGGGCAGACCTGAGTTCAGTTTCCTACTTCATCACTGTAGTCCAGTAGGCCAACCACCATCTCTCAGATTAACTTACCTCAGTGAGGTGTCATGAGGATAAAACGAGACCATCCCATTCACAAAACCCTTTGGGGGGGAAGGGTAGGATAGGAACAAGATAGATAAATGGTGACCCCCACCTTCATGTCAGCTGCCTGCAACAACCGGAGGCCACACCCCTTGTTTCCTAGGATATCATTCTCGGTGACGACCCCATCGCCCTTGGAAGCGACACCGTGGCTGCTGTTGTCATAAATGCCGTTGCCACGAAGGTCCACCCGGCACTCCGCTTCCACCAAGACTCCACCGAGGCTGTTGCAAGAAATGCTGTTGTTTGCTATTCGGGTGAGTTGGGAACTCTGAGAGATGGAGACCCCACAATCGCGGTTGGCATGGATGGCATTTCCTATGATGTTCAGGGCCTCGCTGCTCTTGACGTATAAACCAGCAGCTATGAAAGGAAGAGACAAGGGGAAAGCCACGTTACCGACAACCTTCTTTAGCAAAACCTGGAGTCAACGTTCCTTAACCTACCTTAACAAAACCTGGAGTCAAACATGGCGGTCCAAGGAGCAAGATACTTTACAATCAGTGTTAGCATTTACAATACATTGCTTAGAGAGTGTCAGACCAGAGGCTGGGGATATCTGGGATCAAATCCTGACTCTGCCATGGAAGTTCATTGGGTGACCTTGGGCCGCTTTCTCTCTAAGCCTAGCTTACATCAAAGGATTGCTGTTGAGAGGATAAAATGGACGAAGGAAGGAATGACATTTTAAGCAACTCTGGGTCCCCACTGAGGAAAAAAGCAGGGTATAAATACCTATATACCTATAAATGAATTATTATTATTATTAGGTACTGCATGTCATATAGCCAGGAGATCCTAAGATTGTCTGGGAGCTAGAAGTTCTAGCTCTTTAGTGTTATGTACCACCAGGTGGCGAGCTAGACTAATTTTTTGGGCTGAGAGAGTTCTGAGAGAACTGTGACTGACCCAAGGTCACCCAGCTGGCTTCATGTGGAGGAATGTGGAATCAAACCCGGTTCTCCAGATCAGAGTCCACCGCTCTTAACCACTACACCAAGTTGGCTCTCTAATAACATAATGGACAGCTGGGATAATAAAGTGCCAAATCTGCCCCACAACCTGGCAATCAGAGCCAGCAGCAGTAAGTACGGAGGACACACAACTTTCATAACAGCAAGCAGCGACTGGGATGGGTGGGAGTTGCTGGGCTGTTGTCACAGGGTGGCAAGAGCCGAGTGATCCGAACTGCCCCGTTCAGATGCCGTTAAAGGTCACCAAGGCAATAGCACAGGTACAAGTCAATTCCATCCCCTGGCCCATGGAGAACGCTGTCCAATCCCCCCCTCCCAACAGCACGCTGAGGCATCTCCCCCCCTCCCGCCTTTGCTCCCGACCCTTCTCTGCCCCCTTCAGCTGCTGACCAAGGGATGCAACCAGTCGGTACATTCTGGGAAACCACCCTGCCCCTCCTGTAAGCAATACCACCACGATTGGCTGCTTTAGATAAACAAAATACATTTCAGAGAGTACTCCAGGTGGGCATGTGTACAAAGATAACAGGGCAATAGTATAACAGAACGGTTCAGGCAGGTGCTTTCATTAAGAGAACAGGACCATAGTCTGTGCCACTGTGTATGCTACACAGGGGTCATTTCATAGAAAAAGAGGTACAGGGGTTCATTAGCATAATTCATTAGCATAACTTATTTGCATATGCCACACCCCCTGACATCACCGGAAGTGTGTCAGAAGGCAACACCCACTGCTCAGGCTCCACTGGACTGTTTTGGATTGCTAGCTATGGGGGGGGGGATGTGCAGATCTGTCCTTGCAGAGGAGGGAGAGCTTGTACCTGAATAAAACTTGATCTTAAAGGTGCCACTGGACTGTTTTGGACCCGGGGGCCGGGGGGGGGGCGCTCTGCAATTTACCTGGCTGCTTCTTGCTCTGACTGAGGGCTGCTGGGAGCAGGGGGTGGGGCTTGTTGCATGTGCCCGCCCCCCTGGGCTCTTTACTGCCGGAGCTCCACTCCTGTGCGCTCCTGCAGGAAATGACCCCTGATGCTACATGTTGTCTGTTTGTTGTATGAAGGGGGGGGGGGGGGTTGCTGTTAAGATGCAGCTAACCTCTGGCAACCCCATAGTGTTTCCAGGGCAAGAAACATTCAGGGGAGGTTTGTCATTGCGTGCCTCTGCACAGGAATCCACTTCCTTGGTGGTCCCCCATCCAAATACTGACCAGGCTTTTCAGACTGACGATGGGTTGGCAACCCTTCTTAGCTTCTGAGATCTGATGAGATCAGACTAGCCTGGGCTATCCAGGTCAGGTCTGTTGTATGTATTATCTGCCCTTATCGCCCTCTTTTCCATTTTCATTATTCCACTTTCTGCATTGCTTGACATATCCCAGCTGATCCTTTTGTTGTTGTTGCAGTTTCTGATTTTTTTTTAAATCCTCGTCTTATTGCATTGCTTTGTAGATCCCAAATTTGTAAATAAGTAGTAAGGGAATCAGGATCTTGAGGAATTCTCATCCACCCAGTTTCTGAATGCCTAGTATAAAGGCAATGCAGGCTTCTTCAACTCTCAATATCTGGCTCAGCTTACATTTGAAAACAGATCAAAAAGCAGGGACCCAGAATAGGCACCTGTGTGCGCATTCATGCACAGGCACGAAAGTGACTAACACCAGTGGTAGAAATCTAGATGCTTCTCTTTGCTCCAGTGATTCTACCAGATCCATGCAGAGGGCGTTCATAAGCTCCTCTTGTAGACCCTTTTCGGGCAATGCAAATTTTGCAGAGCTCACCCCCGTTGTGATTGATGCTGTTGGACTCCACAAGCGCCACACTGATCGGCCTCCGGGAAGTCAAGCGCTCGTCCTCGCTCTCCAGTTCGTTCTCCCAGTTGGCGGCTTCTCCCTCGTCATTGAAGTTCTCGTTTCCCCCTTGGTTGGCGAGATAGTCGTTGGCATCATCCTTGCGGCAAAACACCGCAACCCCATAGATGCTGTTGTGGCCAATTTGGTTACTGGTGATGTGGGGGAGGCTAGAGGACATTATCCAGACGCCACAGCCCTTGTTACCTATGGCAAGAGAAAAGAACGGTTCACATTGGTCTGTATTAGGTAAGCAACTCAGGGGCTTGGGTCATGGACCGCAAGAACCGAGGAACATGACTTTGTTCAATGAATGACTTTATTTTTGCAGATATTAAATTAAATTGTACTATGTAAACCGCTCAGAGCCCTTCGGGGGTTGAACGGTTTAGAAATTGAAAGTTAAATAAATAAATAAATAAATATTTATGCCCCGCTTTTCTCCACAGTGGGGACCCAAAGCAAATCACAAGATTGCTCTCCCTTTCTCCACTTTATCTTCACAACAATAACTCTCTGCGAGGTAGGCGCTAAACAGACAGAGAGAGAGAGAGGCCTAAGATCATCTAGCAGTGCCCATGGCAGAGTGGGGATTTGAACTTGGGTCTTGCAGCTCCTGTTCTAGTACTTTACCAACTTCAGGTTGAGAAATTCCTGGAGATTTGGGGTAGCTGTACTTCCAGGACTTCTCCAGGCCTCACCTGGAGGCTGGCAACTCTACCACTACACCTCGTAGGCTGCTATTGTGTGCTCAGCCGGTGGAAGTCCCCTATGCTAGAACAGGGTTCTTCTAAGTCCCCGCCCCCCTGGGCTCTTTACTGCCGGAGCTCCACTCCTGTGCGCTCCTGCAGGAAATGACCCCTGATGCTACATGTTGTCTGTTTGTTGTATGAAGGGGGGGGGGGAGTTGCTGTTAAGATGCAGCTAACCTCTGGCAACCCCATAGTGTTTCCAGGGCAAGAAACATTCAGGGGAGGTTTGTCATTGCGTGCCTCTGCACAGGAATCCACTTCCTTGGTGGTCCCCCATCCAAATACTGACCAGGCTTTTCAGACTGACGATGGGTTGGCAACCCTTCTTAGCTTCTGAGATCTGATGAGATCAGACTAGCCTGGGCTATCCAGGTCAGGTCTGTTGTATGTATTATCTGCCCTTATCGCCCTCTTTTCCATTTTCATTATTCCACTTTCTGCATTGCTTGACATATCCCAGCTGATCCTTTTGTTGTTGTTGCAGTTTCTGATTTTTTTTTAAATCCTCGTCTTATTGCATTGCTTTGTAGATCCCAAATTTGTAAATAAGTAGTAAGGGAATCAGGATCTTGAGGAATTCTCATCCACCCAGTTTCTGAATGCCTAGTATAAAGGCAATGCAGGCTTCTTCAACTCTCAATATCTGGCTCAGCTTACATTTGAAAACAGATCAAAAAGCAGGGACCCAGAATAGGCACCTGTGTGCGCATTCATGCACAGGCACGAAAGTGACTAACACCAGTGGTAGAAATCTAGATGCTTCTCTTTGCTCCAGTGATTCTACCAGATCCATGCAGAGGGCGTTCATAAGCTCCTCTTGTAGACCCTTTTCGGGCAATGCAAATTTTGCAGAGCTCACCCCCGTTGTGATTGATGCTGTTGGACTCCACAAGCGCCACACTGATCGGCCTCCGGGAAGTCAAGCGCTCGTCCTCGCTCTCCAGTTCGTTCTCCCAGTTGGCGGCTTCTCCCTCGTCATTGAAGTTCTCGTTTCCCCCTTGGTTGGCGAGATAGTCGTTGGCATCATCCTTGCGGCAAAACACCGCAACCCCATAGATGCTGTTGTGGCCAATTTGGTTACTGGTGATGTGGGGGAGGCTAGAGGACATTATCCAGACGCCACAGCCCTTGTTACCTATGGCAAGAGAAAAGAACGGTTCACATTGGTCTGTATTAGGTAAGCAACTCAGGGGCTTGGGTCATGGACCGCAAGAACCGAGGAACATGACTTTGTTCAATGAATGACTTTATTTTTGCAGATATTAAATTAAATTGTACTATGTAAACCGCTCAGAGCCCTTCGGGGGTTGAACGGTTTAGAAATTGAAAGTTAAATAAATAAATAAATAAATATTTATGCCCCGCTTTTCTCCACAGTGGGGACCCAAAGCAAATCACAAGATTGCTCTCCCTTTCTCCACTTTATCTTCACAACAATAACTCTCTGCGAGGTAGGCGCTAAACAGACAGAGAGAGAGAGAGGCCTAAGATCATCTAGCAGTGCCCATGGCAGAGTGGGGATTTGAACTTGGGTCTTGCAGCTCCTGTTCTAGTACTTTACCAACTTCAGGTTGAGAAATTCCTGGAGATTTGGGGTAGCTGTACTTCCAGGACTTCTCCAGGCCTCACCTGGAGGCTGGCAACTCTACCACTACACCTCGTAGGCTGCTATTGTGTGCTCAGCCGGTGGAAGTCCCCTATGCTAGAACAGGGTTCTTCTAAGTCCTGAACACCCACACTCATTCAACTCACATCCCTCAGTGCTCAGGACATTTGCCTCCATCAAGGGAGGACGCATTCATCAGTCCTTTCAGGAAGCCTGGCCTTGGGCCCTTACCTGGTCAATGGAGCAGCCACATGATCAAGTGCTGCAGTTCAAGCTCCAGCCCAACTATCCTTCTTCAGTTCCGGCAATGGATAATGAAGTCTTAAGGTGGGAAACACCTACCCCAGGTCTGGATTCAGGTATGGGTACTTGCAGTCCAAGCCCCGCACTGATACACCCGGACCTAGAAGACGCAGCCTACGCCTGAGATAAGCAGGGTTGCTTTGGTGGCACACCAGGTTCAGATTTCAAAGCAGGTATCATAGCAAGAAGCCTCTGCCCAATTTAATTTCCACGAGAAGAAAATAATGCACAATTGGTGCTCCCAAATTGGAAGCTCGATGCACAAATGATTGTCCGGGAAATATAGAGAGAAAAATCCACACTTTTTTTTTTTTAAGGTGGGTGCAATGCACACAACCATGTGCAGAAATTGCTGTAAATTCTCTGGATATCTTGAGCACTCCGTGGATCTTTCATGGATATCTCTGAAACTCTATGAGGTTGCCAGTCTCCAGGTGGGGCCTGGAGATCTCTGGCTATTACAACCGAGCTCCAGATGACTGAGATCAGTTCTTCTAGAGAAAACCCCTCCCTTTGGAGGACGGCCTCTGTGGCATTTTACCCTGCTGAGGCCCCTCCTCTCCCTCAGCCCCTTCCTCCTCAGGCTCCACCCCCCCAATCTCCAGGTACTTCCCCACCCAGAGCTAACAACCCTACACCCCACAGAACGAAAAGAGACCGTTTCTTCTTCACACCCCTATGTCACACATTGCCCAGACGCTCTGTATAACGAGTGGGAAATCACGAATGACTATTGGGATAGCATGAATACCCACGCTTAACTCTGCAGCAGCATCAGGCAATTTAAGTACTCCCTAAAACACTGTCATCATTTTCCCAAACATGATGTTCTGGAACAGAATCGACATCTTCCTAAATTTATCTCAAATCACAGTGCTAAAACCTTTCCTCACTAGCAAAAGCAGCAAAGCACTGAGGCTGGCCTAGATACAGTCGGCAAACAAGACAAGGCGCCATCCGTTCTGAAACAAGATCCTAGTATAGTATATTCTGTGGGAAACCACACTGCTATGGCACCACACTACAGAAGAGACAGGGAGAGAAGGAAACGGAGGGAAGAAAATCCGTCTGGTTACCATAAATGGTGTTCCCTTCGATTAGCCCTTTCCCGCGCTCTCCGACCACCACACCATCTGAATATCCACAGCAGATCAGGTTGCTTCTGAGGACGGGGTCTCCTCCCCGGCGGATATCGGCACCACCCCACTGGTTCTCTCGGATGACGTTTTCTAAAGCAGGAAAACCAATGAAAGGAAGCTAAAGGGCTTTGGGGAATAGTAATGCTAAAGAAGCAAAGGAAGAAGGCACATGAGGCGATGAGAGCCAAAGGACTCTCGGCCTGGGCCTTCAAATGAGCCAGCCACTGTATCCAGCACCATCAACCGTCTTGAGACATCCTGAATTCAAGTGCCATTATTATTATTTTTTTTCTTGGTAAACAAAGTTTTTATTTTCATAGGAATTCAACATTTAACATTCAATCATTTTCACTTTGCCATTGTTTACCCCATTCCCATTTCCTCCCTCCCCCTCTATGGCTTCCCGCAATGCTTCCCCCCCAAACCCACCTTGCTATACTTCATCCATTATATCATTTTCTTATCGTTACAATCTCAAGATAACATCATTTAACTTAATATTGGTCTAAACATATTAAATTTTGTTTCACATCCCAGTTCTTTTCCAGATATATTTTAAAGTCACTCCATTCTTCAAAAAACACGTTGTCTTCTTTGTTATTCAACTTTTTTGTGATTTTGTCCATTTCAGTCACGAACAGAACTTTTTGTATCCAGTCTTCAATCTCTGGTACTTTCTCTGTTTTCCAGCATTGTGCATAAATCATTCTCGCTGTTGTTATTAAGTACCAGAGTAAGGTCTTTTTAGTCGTGTTGACTTCTTCCATTTTAAGTCCCAAAAGCACATGAGGCGATGAGAGCCAAAGGACTCTCGGCCTGGGCCTTCAAATGAGCCAGCCACTGTATCCAGCACCATCAACCCTCTTGAGACATCCTGAATTCAAGTGCCATTATTATCATGGGTGGGGAGGGTTGTATATGGCAAGGGCCCTTGGCTACAGTGGAGACTGAGTGGGGATAGAAAGTATCAGAAGAAGAAGGAAGAGGACATTGGATTTATACCCCACCCATCACTACCCAAGGGAGTCTCAGAGCGGCTTACAAACTCCTTTCCTTCCCCTCCCCACAACAGACACCCTGTGAGGTAGGTGGGCTGAGAGAGCGCTTGACAGAAACTGCTCTTTCGAGGACACATGCTGACAGAACTATGGCTTGCCCAAGGTCATCCAGCAGTTGCAAGTGGAGGAGTGGGGAATCAAAACCGGTTCTCCCAGATTAGGGTCCACACACTTAACCACTACACCAAACTGGCTTAGTAGATTTATTAAAGGAAAGAACAACAGTCAGGCACTGTGAAGTGAAAACTTTGCAATGGTGACCAGATTTTATTCTTGAGAGCCAGTACAACATCATAAAGAGGCAAATCGGGTAGGAAATTCCAGGGTCCAACAGCATCTCAGGCAAGAACTCTGGGTAGCTTAAGGGTATCTCTCCGTGTCAGCAGTTCCCCCTCCCCTTGGTAATTCAGGAATAAAAATATTTACCTACTTTACCTATGCCCTGACCTGGATAGTCCAGGCTAACCCTATCTAGTAAGATCTCTGAAGCTGAACAGGGTCAGCCCAGGCTAGAATTTGGATGGGAGACCTCCAAGGAATGCCAGGGTCGTGACACGTAGGCAGGCAATGGCGAGCCACCTCTGAATGTTTCTTGCCTTGAAAACCCTGCAGGGTTGCCATAAATCAGCTGTGATTTGACAGCACTTTCCACTACTTTGGAACACTTGTAAACTACTTTTGTTAGGTATTATTATTTTTGGAAGATAACAGCAGGGCATTTATTTATTGGAAAAAAGGGGTGCCGGAACTCTCAGGAGGGAAATTAAGTTTTCAATCTGTACACTGAAAACTCATGAACTTGTAAACATTTTTTAAAAGAATTTTGTTGAAGAGGTTCCGGAACTCCATTCTGAAGTGTTCCCCCAGACAAAATAGCCCTGAATACTGTTGTTTGAAAACGTTAGCGGCACACCATCCCAGCTGCATTGGAGGGGGGTGGTGGAATGGGACAGCCTCCTTCCTGTCTGCACGTATAAGGGCTGGGTGTGGCCACAGGCGTGAGCCCTTGGATGTGAGCCAAAGGGCTCTTGGCTTGGGCCTTCAAATGAGCCAGCCACTGTATCCTATCCAGCACCCAGACTGGAACATACTTTGTTGTTAGGGCTGCCAAGTGGGGGCGGGTGGCAGGTAAACCCCCGCTTTGGAGGCCCGATTTCCGCCGCCGCGGAATCGGGCCCTGGGGGGAACTCCGCCCCCCGAAGCGCAGTGTGGCTGCCACGTCGGCAACGTTGGGGGCGTGGCCCGGATCGCCGGAGGGAAAATTCTATGGCCACGCCCCCAATGTGGTCGACGTCGCGCGTCACTTCCGGTGATGCGCTGGTGGCGCGCGCGCATCCGAGGACGGCTCCCGGAGCCCGGTGGCCTCGCCGGTGAGTTTTTTTGACTTGGCAACCCTATTTGTTGTTTCCTTGGTTCATTTATATTTGCGACCATCAGAGCAGGCCCTCGAGGCCTGAGCAGCGTCAGGAACCTTCAAACAGCTCACCTGGAAGACAAGTCAAGCTGGGCGGTCAAGATGCAGGCGGGGGGTGGGTAGACAATAGGAGCCGATGCTCAAGAGGCGCACAGCTGGGAGAGCAGAAAAACAACTGGGGATGGTGAAGCAGCAGCTCTCAGCTGCAGGCTGTGGGACTGGAGGCAGCTACAGCAGGGAAAGACTTAGGAAGGGCAAGAGAAGGCGGCGCTAGTCACTGAAGGCACTGGCGGCTCTGGGGACTGAGGTCTAAGAGGCGCCATGGGTGAGAAGGCCCGGGAGGGGACCACCGTGGGAAGGCCCTTGGGAGTGGAGCCCAGGTTTAAAGGGCCAGCTCCTAGTCTGAGGCCAGAGCACATTTGCCGCAATATGGTACAGTGGGTTTTTTTTAAAGATTGCTCTAAGACACTTTGGGTACCTTTGGGGAGAAGAGGGGGCTATCAACATTTAACTAGAGAAAGGAAAGAATAGAGAGGGTCAAATATCAAAGGACAACTCAGCCACCCTGAGCCTGCTTCGGCGGGGAGGGCGGGATAGGAGTCGAATAAATAAATAAATATAAATAAATTAGATCTATTACATTCCCTTTCCGTACCTGTTATTTGGCCTCTCCCGTTCTCGTTCACGGCGATGCCCGCAGCAAGTCCCTGAAAGATGTGGTTCCCACTGGCGCAGAAAGCAGAAGAGCAAAAGCAGTCAATAGTTGAACAGACATGGGCCTTTTGCTCCCCATAGACTCTCTGTCTATGTCACAGACCAGCTCTGTCGAGGGATTTTGTTGCTGTAGCACAAACACAGGGCCTGGAGCCTCAAAGCATCCGAAAACAAAGCTCTCGCTTTTAAAAAAGAGCCTGACATTGCTTTTATGCTTACGAAGGCCCCGGCACTGAGGAAACAGGGCTGATTCCCAAGGCCAGATCTACCAGATGGTTCTCTCAGGTAGCATCAATAAAAATGTGCCACGTCGTCGAGGATATCCCCAACCCTGGGGTCACCGCAGGAAGTGCAGGATCCATATCTAAAGAAATTTAACTGTTGGGGGAACCCATTTAGATGCTCTGCTTCAGACTGGTCTCCCCCCCCCCCCCCAAACAAATGTGATCCTAGGTGATGTGGGCTGACCCCCCCCCCATCTCCCCTTCTTTTCCTGGCCCACCAAAAAAAGATACTGCATTAACAGGGGTATCCTCATTCTACTAGTGCCAATAGTTGCCGGGCCTGCTGACAGCACTAGAGGAAAGGGGGAACACCCCCCCCCCAAAAAAAAAAACACTGAGCTCTAGAACAACTCTTGGTCCAATAAACTGTTATACCAGCTGTTCTCTTGTTTACCTAACTGGGCACCACCACAAAATGGCCGCTCCATGAGGCAGCTACCACAGGTCCCAAGCAGTGTTCCCTCTAAGCTGAGTTAGTGTGAGCTAGCTCACAGTTTTTTAGCCTCCGACTCACACATTTTTGCCTTAGCTCAGGAAGGAGGGCTCCAGAGCAGACTAATTTATGCAGTAGCCAAACTGCTCACTCACAACTTGAATGCCAGGAGCTCACAGAGGAGAATTTTTGCTCACAAGACTCTGCAGCTTAGAGGGAACATTAGCATCCACCTGTGATGGGAAGAGCTATTTCCCAGCAGACACAAAGGTGATGTTTCCTGGGATCGCCTGAAGCACTTCCTGTTCCAATGATCAGAAGAAAGCCAGGATTGGCTCTTTGCTTTGAGGAAGGAGTCAATGGGCACCAGGGACCACATCAGTCAGTGGGTGCCATACTGGGGGATCATTGGTTCAGACAGTGCAGCCCGGTATTCCAGTGGGTGTTTTTTTGCTTGTTTGTTTTGTTTTTTGGCAGCTTAGGGGTTCCATAATGAAAAATATCAGTGTTGGCACATAAGCTTCTCACAACCTTTCCACAGACTACCAATCTTGTCGATGCAGTTGTAGGTGAGTTGTGGGATGCACACTTTCTTCACACCGGGAGGCAGGGAACTAAAAATGGGCATCCTATAACTTATCCCAGAATTCTCTGGAATACTCTTGGTCTGATGACAGATGCTTGGGGATTCTCTAGCAGGTGAGTGCAATTCAGAAAATGTTCCTTGACAGAGGGAACGTTTTAAAGGCCCTGTGCTGCTCCAAGCAATTATCATCGTTGAGAGAAAAACAGTTGAAAGGTATCATGGGAACAAATCGTTCAGTGCAGTGACAAGAAAAGAGCAAAATATAACAACAGAGAAACAGACACTGAAAGAAATGTATGCTAAGCAGAGAGGACATTTGGGGGATGTTGGTGTAACTTCTCAGCCGTTCAAGAGCATGAAGCGTTCATTTCAAACAGAGAGAAATCTGCTGTAACACAAACCCACCGAAACACATAGATGCAGTACTGTTGGCAACACTCCATAATCGTGGACTCGATACTACACTATAGCAGATAGCATGCCGGACTTGGAATGGGGAGATCACAGCTGCTGCTCAGCTAGGAAGTTAGCTGGGTGACTTCGGGCCAGTTGCTGTTGCTTAGCCTGGCCTCCTTCCTATGGTTGTCGTGAGCATAAAATGGGAATAACCCTATATTTGCTACTCATAAGATGGGAATATATCACCCCGTGCAGCAGAAGGATAGGATACAAAGGAGGTAAGGCAGGAATGAGGCAGCAAAGGGCTGAGGTGGTAAAATGGACTGACTTACACTGTAGGTGAGGGATGTCATTTCGAAAAGAACAAAAGAACATAAAGAGACGCCAATGTTGGATCAGGCCAAAGGCCCATCCAGTCCAACACTCTGTGTCACACAGTGGCCAGAAATACCAGGTGCCATCAGGAGGTCCACCAGTGAGGCCAGGACATTAGAAGCCCTCCCACTGTTGACCCCCCCCCCCCAAGCACCAAGAAGACAGAGCATCACTTGCCCCAGAGCCCCTAGCTATACCTTGTGGCTAATAGCCACTGATGGACCTCTGCTCCATATGCCTATCTAATTCCCTTTTGAAGCCGTCCATGCTTGTAGCCGCCACCACTTCCTGTGGCAGTGAGTTCCATGTGGTAATCACTCATTAATAATTCCCTGTAAATGGGAAAGTAGCACAGCATGCAAAGGGCTCAGCTTTGAACCACACTCTGTGACGTACTGGTTGTTTTTAATGCGCTGGGAGTTCTTGGATGTGATATCTCTGGGGTTGCCAATATCCCAGCGGTACCTGGAGATCTCCCAGAATTACAACTGATCTCTAGTCGACCAAGATAAGTTCCTCTCAAGAAAATGGCTGCTTTGCCCTGACCTGGGTAGCCCAGGCGAGCCCGATCTCATCAGATCAAGGAACCTAAACAGGTCTGACCCTGGCAAGTACTTGGAAGGGAGACCCTCCAAGGAATACCAGGGCCAGGATGCAGAGCCAGGCAATAGCAAGCCACCTCTCTGAAATTTCCAAGCACCACTAGGGGTCACCAGGAGTCAACCATGACTTCCAGGAGCACAACACACACAGAATACTCACCTCCCAATAAAAAATAAATTAAATGGCTGCTTTGGAGGGTGAACTCCATGGCATTATACCCCATTAAGGTTTCCCCCTCCCCTCCCTAAAACCCTTTCTCCCCAGACTCCACCTCTCATCTCCAGGAATTTCCCAACCCACAGTTGGCAACTCTAGATACCACCCCTCCCCCATCCACGAGTCTAAAATGGTACAGCCCCAATTCAACTACCTTAGAATTCTGCCACTCTGTTGTGCTGTATGTGAATGTCTGGAACTAACACATAATACATATGCACAACAATGTACAAACTCTCCACAGATGCTGCAGCACAAACTGAGAAATCAAGACACGGGCACTGCTCATCCTGCGCCTTCCCTTCCGCCGCCACTTGGTGAGCAAGCCAAATCAGTTTTTAGATTACATTCACAGCACATTCCCAGGGCTGGACCAAGATATTTTGTCCTTCTGGGCTAGAAACTCTAACGGGGTGGGGGGAATAACCTAAACTGATCGTTTACTGCTGGTTGGCCACACTCGAATGCCACTGTTTGGGGGAGTCCTCTCACTTTGCCTTGTGATATGGCTGGCCTGGCCTTAACATTCTTTAAGCCATAAAGGCGCATCTAAGTCCGATCATTCTTTAACTCACAGACTATCCACAGAGAGAAAAACTGGTTCTCGGCTTGAAAGAAAATGAGCGACACCCTAATTCCTGCTCTCTCTGCCTTTGTGAGCACTGGAGCAAGAGGAGAGGGTGCAAACGTCTCCAAGTAGGCTCTGGTGTGTTGCAAAGAAAGTCTGGCTGAGTCACTGAGAGCACAGCCAAAAGGAACTCTTGAGATAACCACCGCCCATGCCTTCACTGCAAATGATCCTCTTAAACATTAAAAATGATCCTCTTAAACTCCCCTGTGTAGTTCTGGCCAACCTCAACACAAACAGCTGAAGCCATTTTCTTACATTTCTGTGAACGCATGTTTCGGACCAAGAGCTTCAGAATTTCGGAGGAACCACCGTGCTGCCAACTTGTTGACAGAATCAGTTGACACGGAGGGGCCGCTTGGGGAATATCTGGTGTAGTGCTAATAGCATCTCTCCAGGCACAAGTCTCTCCCCAACCCCCCAAATGCTAGACTAAATCATCAACACAATTGCTTCTTGTTTTAACCAGTGACAAACAATCTCAGCGATGATAGGTTTGTGTGGGTGTTTTGACTGGGCTGCTGTTGTCATTGTGCTCGGAAGAGAAATTAAGACTTCAAACCGAGTCACTTGCTCTTTTGAGCGTACATTTCCTCCAGACTTATTAGCGGTTTTGTAATCACCGACCGAGACAGCCGCCAATTCAGAAATTGCCACTTGTCTGACAGGTCTCCTTCCCTGCCGCTTTGGGGAAAGAGCTCTTTCTTGACCCCGGTGGTTGGCAGATTAATAAAACCTGCTTTGCTATTGTCAGAGCAATTATGCTAGAACATGCTGGGCTCTAATGGATACTTAGACTGGGCTAGTGTTTGGGATGTCTGGAGTGGTTTTTTGGCCAGTAATGCATACGACTGCGTTCACTTGAACACTCATCTCAAAACAAGCATGCCAGGAATCTAGTTAAAAACAGGAAGCACAAGCTGGGGGGGGGAGAAATGTACCTTGGAGACTGCATGCAGCTGATGGGCAAAAATGTGTCACCCACCCACAGTTAGCACATGGTGATAATTTGCAGTTCCTGTCTTTAACGAAAAGTACTCTGCTGCAATCACCTAAAACCGGGGACAAGTGGATTGCAAGGAGGGTAGAAGCCTTGAAAAATTAAGCCACCATACTGGAAGCACACACCCCTCTGTGCTCCTTAGAGAGCAGAGGTCCCAGTCAGTGTTCCCTCTAAGCTGAGTTACCTCACAGTTTTTTAGCCTCCGGCTCACAGATTTTTGTCTTTGCTCAGGAAGGATGGCTCCAGAGCCAACTAATTCATGCAGCAGCCAAATCGCTCACTCACAACTTTAATGCCAGGAGCTCACCACGTAGAATTTTTGCTCACAGAACTCCACAGCTTAGAGGGAGCCTTGGTCCCAGTGCTACACTGATACCCCCACTTTCCACCCACACAAGGGAAGAGATATTGTTCCTGGGGTGGATGTACCTGGATGCCCAGATGTGGCTCACAAGCACAGGTGAAACCTGAAAGCATCATCCTTGCCTAAGAGGCACCACTCCCACCCTCCAGCCTTGGCAGGCCAAAATTTATTTATTCGTTATTTTATTTACTTTATTTAGAGCCCACCATTCAGACGAAGACTTGAAATGGATTAGAAAATATGAAACGATACACTCAGGTACCATAAGACCATCCATGAAGAAAGCGACAGGCCCTGACCTGGATAGGCCAGGCAAGCCCGATCTTGTCAGACCTCGGAAGCTAAGCAGGGCTTGGATGGGAGACCTCCAAGGAATAACAGGGGCGGGAGGCAGAGGCAGGCAATAGCAAGCCACCTCTCTGAAACATCCGAGCACCACTAGGGGTCGCCAGAAGTCAACCATGACATCCAGGCACACACGCACACAATACTCACAGACACAAAAAAGAAAGCGACAGGATTACAGGAATAGAAAACAATGTGAGAAACGAACTGGCTGTGCTATAAACAATGAAGAAAGGTAGAGGACAATGCAATAAAAGCAAGACGATATCAGTAACCACTGACATAGATGTAGCAGCATTACAATCACCTTAGCCTATGGCAGGTTCTGCTATACATTACAGCTGTTATGAACATTGAAAATCTTCCTTGATCATTGTGAGACGTCACCAGAGGATATGAATTACTGAGAGACAGTTTTTGTCCTACATCTTTGTTCAGAAGAAGATCTTCCTTCGAAACAGCAAGACATTCCGGAGATCACCGTCAATATATTTTTCTATGATTATGTATACTATTTTTGTTCACTTTTCCATGATTCTTTAAAGACATACATTAAGCGTCACTTTTTCAAAGTTTTTCTTGTCCTCCGTATTATCTCATTACTGTGCCAATCATTTGTTATTATAGATGACAACCCTACAAAACAGAGGGCAGGAGGCAATAATAACTGAGCTGTCTCTAAACTGCAAGACTGATGTTCTGGGAGATGATGGCAAAAACATTTATATCATTAATTAAACTGGGCCTTCAAATTAAAAAAATATATATTAAAGGGCCCCCGTGCTTAAGTATCAGAATCTTGGGGAACTTTTGCTTCGAAGGAATTCTTCGGCAGCGCCAGAATACAGAGCAGGAAAAATTAAAAACAAAAAGAAGATTTGCGCATGAAAACGGAAGGGAAGTGGGTCTCTGGAAGAGGCTCTTGACATACAAAGCAACGCAAAAGCAACCCTGGAGTTACTAAAGTCTACGATATGTCCCACTAATCCTGTAACACTGATCAGAGCCAACTACCAATATCAACCACATTTTGATAAACAGTGTCATAATGGGGGTGACCAGATGTAAAGGAAAACGGAACCTTTAACGACAGTCTATCAGAAGGCATTTCAGCACAGGCAGCTTCCCTCCCACCCCCAGAAAGATGACAAGCATCACTTGCTGAATTTTCCTTACCTACAAACCTATTAAGAGACACATGAACTCATTCCACTTTTGCAGCTAACATTTTGTTTTCCAGAATGTTCTCCCTCAGGGGAACCCTTTCCATATTAACTTGTCTACCACAAAACCCTTATGCAACTAGAGGATTCTGGGACCTGTTCTAGGATACACACACACACACACACACACACACACACAGTTCTAGGGATCCCAAGTCCCCCCGGGGGATGGGGAAACCCCCGCCCCAGAGGCCCGTTCCCCGGCGCCGCCAGATCAGGCCCCGGGGGGAACTCCACCCCGACGTGCACGTCACCCGGAAGTGACCCGGGCACACCGGGCACACTGGGGGCAAGGCCACGGCCATACAAGGGAAAACTCTATGGTTTTCCCTTGTATGGCTGTGGCCCCGCCCCCGGCGTGCCTGGCGTCCTCCCGTCACTTCCGGGTGATGTGCGTGCGGTGTGCGCGCACAAGATGCCGGCCAGGAGCCCCCCACTCCCGGCGAAGATAGACTTGACAACCCTACACTGTTCACATAAGGCACCAGCCAGGGTCGTAGCTATACAGGAACTTGCATGTGCTCCTCGGCCACATGCTTCAGGGAAGCATCAGCAGGGGCACAAGCAAACTGCACGTCAAGGAAGCATGTCCACCATTGCTGCTCTTCTCACTGAGCAAAGAACAAGAAGCTTCCAAGGAACACCACTGTTCCCAAGAAAATGGATGTTCGGCCATTCCAGAACTGGGATCTACTCAGCTGCAAATGCGTCACATCAGAGGCATGTGACAGGAAGAGGCAGAGCCAGACTTATGGCCTCACAGGTGCCAAGGCCAGGACCTCAAGCAGTAGACCAAAATGGGGATAGAAAATATATGTGCCATAGTAAGGAACAAGCCACAGTCAGAGCTTCGGAAAAATCCTCTCCACCACGGAGTGACCTCATCTCAGGGGGCACACACAGAGAAGGATGAGCTGCAGGGCTCT
>NW_015163626.1:656068-713898 GCF_001447785.1 Gekko japonicus
GCTCAAGACCAACAAGGTAGTTTCCCACCCCATGAGTTGAATGCCAACAGCTCCAGGACACAGTTTGATAACCACTCCCCCAATGCGTAACACAACATAAAGATACAGGTGCACAGAAATTAAAATCCTTTTCCATTCTACTAGTCCATTTTAAAACTCCACCCCTGATCTTTAACTGGATGGTAATTGGGGGAGGGAGGGAGTTTCACAGTTGAAATGACACCCACAGTTAAGGGGGGGGGGAGGATAACAAATGGTGAGAAGAAGGCCTCTGCTGAAACACATACCTCACCAGAGGGTTGCCGTTATACAGAATGTAAATGCCAGCCTCCTTATTTCCATATATTTGATTGCTACGGATGATGCCTTTCCCGTTGCCAAGGACAACGATGCCAGAGCGAAGGCCACTGTGGATCCTATTACACTGGGCCGGTTTATTTATGCACATGTGAAAAGAACCAAAGGAGAAAAGGGGGGGGGGGGGGGGGGGAGAGAAACTGGTATTCAGATGCTGGGGAGAGATCACTCATACAAGTCAATGCCTCAGTACAATAGCAGAAAGGTCAGCAAAGCTTCTGCACAAAGGCACCCAGATTTTTAAGACCCAGCAGCACTTTTTAATAAAGGAACGCCTAATTTTGTGTCTCCTTGGACAAAGTCTGGCATTTCTTGATGCAACTGAATCTTGCCAGGGCTCTTTTTGTAGAAAAAGCCCAGCAAAAACTCATTAGCATAATAGACCACACCCAACAGCAGAAACTCATTCGCATATTAGGCCACATCCCTGACAGCACAGCTCATTAGCACATTAGGCCACACCCCCATGTTACCAGAAATGTGGTTATCCAGCCACACCCCTTTTGCTTGTTATTCCGCTTACCTTGTTTGTTGTCAAAACCAGGGCTTTTTTTGTAGCAGGAACTCCTTTGCATGTTAGGCCACACACCCCTAATGTAGCCAATCCTAATGAGTTTCTGCTGGGCGTGGCCAACTTGGGAACCAGCCAGAACTCCGTTCCTGTGCGTTCCTGCCCAAAAATAGCCCTGCTTGTACCTTTACAGTGCCGCAATGTTCCCGCTAAGCTGTGGAGTCTTGTGAGCAAAAATTCTACTTTGTGAGCTACTGGCATTAAAGTTGTGAGCACACAATTTGGCTACAGCATCAATTAGTTTGTTCTGGAGCCATCCTCCCTGAGCGAAAACAAAAATCTTTGAGCTGGAGGCTAAAAAGCTGTGAGCTAGCTCACACTAACTCAGCTTAGAGGGAACAGTGGGTGAAGAAATCAGAAGGCTTCCCCATTGTGCTTGGTCTGTTGCACCTTGGGCATAGCTCAGAAATATGGATCACCCGGTCCAGAAATTCAAACATGGGAGGGGGGGGAAGGAAGAGACAAAATAGCTGATAGTCAGCAAACCCCTAGTAGGGTACCAGTCTTTTAAAGCCAGCTGCTGTAGCTATGCTTTGAAGAGCAGCTTGAGAGGTTGATAACGTTTTTAGCATCAGGCGGTAAATCATTAAATCATAGAATTGGAAGGGACCTCCAGGGTCATCTAGTCCAACCCCCTGCACAATACGGGAAATTCACAAATACCTCCCCCACCAAGCCCCAGTGACCCCTGGTCTACGCCCAGAAAGGGGGGGGGGACCTCCGGGATCCCTGACCAAACAGGCCTGGAGAACAATTGCTTCCTGACCCCGAAGTGGCAATCAGCATTCCCCTGGGCACGTAAAAAAGGGCCATGAGAACTAAGCACTGAGGCAACCCTTCCTGCCTCCCCTCTCATAATCTGCCTAAGTTCACAGTATCAGCACTGCTGTCAGATGGCCATCAAGCCTCTGCTTGAAAACCTCCAAAGGAGGAGAGCCCACCACCTCCCGAGGAAGCCTGTTCCACTGAGGAACCCTGCTAACTGTCCGGAAGCTCTTCCTAATGTTTAGCCGAAAACTCTCTTAAGGAGCACTAGATATCTTTAAAGCGCAAGAGCAGGCAAGGCATTTTTCTCCTGGTGTGTTGGCAACCCCACCTCCTAGAGGCACACAGAGCAAGACAGCACAAGGTGGCGAAGTAGAGTCCCTTCTTCTGGGTCTTGGCTTAGGAATCAGAGCAGTCGTGACTTCGGCTAAAATTCCAGACTGCACCCCAGTAGATAAACATCCACTTCTACCCTTTCCACCCGAGTCTTAATGACAGAGGAGGCTCATGGGAACCTGAAATGTCCATCAAGAAGGTCGCAACTGGATTTTTCAGGGTATAAGAGTCAAAGCTATCGATGTCAGATGGTGTCCGACAAAGGGCGCTTTGACTCTCACAATCTTATATCCTGAAAATCTTATTGGTCTCTAAGGTTCTACTGGACCCGAATCTAGCTCTTCGGCCGCAGACCAACAAGGCTGCCCTCTGAAATGATCTTAACAGGAGATGGAAACCACAACAGTGGTGGCTGTAGCAAATTTCACCCTCAAACACGGCATGAAAACAGATGCCAATTGAGCCACATGACAAAAAGGGCATCTTTTGCTATTTCAGTCAGCATACTCCCACACAGCAGTCTTCAACTTTTCCAGATCCCAGTCCCACCTTTTATGGCCAGGCGGCAGCATAGGACCCACCGGACTGGGAATATGAGGCTGGAAGTTGCAGGACATCTGAATGATACGACAGGAAGAGAAGGAGCCAGGAGCATGTGGGCGGGGTTGCCTCCGAACTTGCCTGTGAGAAAGGAGAATGCTCTCCACTGCTGAATCTCGTCTTCCTGCTGCTCCTCTTAACACGTATGGGATGAGAATAATAATCATCGTATGGCAGGAGCTACTGGACTCGAACCGATTTTGAGAAATCTGTGCTATCTTTGTAAGATGGAAACATCTTGTTTCCATACAAAACTTCTTGTACCACTGTCAGGTTTTTAAAAATTGATTATTACGCTTTCGAGAGGACGTATGTCTCATCTACTTTTCACTGGAATGATAATATCTCATTATGGACTACTAGTCAGATTTCCAAAAATGTGGAAAGTAAAGGCATTTGGGGGGAATTAGTAGCAACTAGGTCCTTCCTTCCTTCCTTCCTTCCTTCCTTCCTTCCTTCCTTCCTTCCTTCCTTCATTCCTTATGATTTCAAAAGTCAAATCTGTCAAAATGTCGTCCCTCCTTCCTTCCTTCCTTCCTTCCTTCCTTCCTTCCTTCCTTCCTGAAGATCAGGTGAATTCAAAAGTCAAGTCTGTCAAATTTTATACCTGGCATCAGTGTTCCCCCTAAGCTGAGTCAGTGTGAGCTAGCTCACAGTTTTTTAGCCTCCAGCTCAGTTTTTTGTCTTAACTCAGAAAGGATGGCTCCAGAGCAAACTAGTGTATGTAGCAGCCAAATCATTCGCCCACAACTTTAATGCAGTAGCTCACAAAGTAGAATTTTTGCTCACAAGACTCCACAGCTTAGAGGGAGCATTGCCTGGCACTTTGTCTGTGATTTATGGAATAAGCACAGCTATTATAAACAAAACATAAGTGAAACACACAAGAATATAAAACACAAGAGCTATTTTATTACAGACACTGGAGTTTTGCTATGAACACTTATACTGAGCATTATTGCCCTTCCATGAGGATGCAGCAGACAGGACAAAGAGCCTGGCCACAGATGAAAGTTGACTACCTGGACATACTGCCTGGCCAGCCAGCCAGAAGGGGAGACACTCTTAAGAGGAGTAATGTTCTCCAATATAACTTACTGGGCTCAGAAAACAAAACCAGCAAAAGCCTTTCTCCCCATCGAACTCCCTCTTCTGCTTCCCTTGCCTCACTTTTCACCTGAAGTTCCAAGATCCCTCTCCGTGGGTTGCAGCTCCGAATCTCAGCACTGCATTCCAGAGCAATTAGCCATATTCTCAACTTGTTTTTCATTTTGCTGAAAGAATTCAAAAAATGCTTGAGGTCTGAAACTCCAGCTTCTTCCACAAGTCCAAGAATGCTAGCAGGTGCCAGATATCCAGGATGGCAGGGCTATCTGTCTCAATATGCTTGGCTCTTTTGTTCTGCAAATTCAGCCCACTGTTCTGCTTGCTCAGACGATTATTTTCAGTACAGATAATTCTGCTATTCTGACAATCGTGCCAAAGGCATTCCACATTTCTTTTTGCAACCACAAAGTATTTCTCTACAGGGCTTTGAAACTGTATCAATACTCCTGACGTCAGTAATTTGTGATTTAATATCCATCTCACGTTTTCAGGACTTCCAATCACAGGAACAGCTTATATTTGCCCATTTCCAAACCATAATGTGATAATGAACCCTTTTAAGGTGCTGATGCAAGAGACCCTGTGTGGGTGGACACTGATTCTGGTTTTCTCACTGCAGCAAACACCATACTGTGAATGTGATTGACAAACACCACGTCATCACGATTGTACCGTTTCTTATTGTTGAACAATTCGTCTAACATCTGTTCACCTTCACCTAAGCCGATCAAACAGATGGCGGTGGGTAGCAAATACTTTCCACTCCAAAACCTTTCTGAAGTAGGGAGTACAATCACTGCCCACCGGAGCATTGAAAGGTAACTGTGTGGCCTCACAATCATCTGCTGACCACCCACGTATTCTTTTCTCATGGGCTCCTGATTTGAGCTAGCGGTCTCTCCACTTCAGTGTGCTCAGATGTGCAAACAAAGGGTTATCAGGAATGTCATGGGTCAGTCAAGACAGACGGACTCCTCAGGAGAAGAGGAGTCCTGTGTAGCCAGCTCAGAAGCAGCAGAAGCTGGCAAGAAAGAAGATGAACTGCAGGCTTGTCAGAGTTCACAGCCGACAGCTGATGCAGAGCCACCAGCACCTTCCCGCCCCATTTCAACAGATGAAACCCAGGTACTCATTACCAGCCCTCCAGTTTCACCCACACCCTTTGAGCACTGGAGACGAAGGCTTAGAACAGAGCTCCAGGAAAGAAGACAAGGCGCACGTCTCCTGGCCCAACGCCAGCTGCTGGCTGATGATGAGTAGCTGCAGGTTTACTCCCAAGGAGTGGGCTGCAAGTAAGATCTTCCAGCAGATGCCTATAAAAGCCAGTGGATGTTTGATGTGGAAGCAACAAGCCACCACCTGGTGGACTCTGTGACCACAGCTCTGTGATTCTGCTCCAATCCAGTGACCTTTGGACTGGCTTTGGACTTGGATATGTTATGATCATTGGCCTATAGAGGTGCAGCCTATAGGCTCTGGAGGGGCCTAGTGGCTCCAGGGAAGCCTGTATTGGAGTAGTCATCAGGGCCTACATTTCCCAGGTTCCCTCTGGACTCTGTGATTGGGTAACAGGAGATTTTGGAGGGAAAACTACACCAGCAGGGGGACAGAGGGTCTAACCCTGGGAAGAGGAGATAAAAGGAAGCCCTTGCCCAGAGTCGGAGGGTGTTCTCTCTCAGGGAGCAGGGCTGGTGGAAACTGCTGCAGACAGAGGAATACCTCATCCAAAAAGGGGTTAGACTGTGAACAGGTACCTAGGGGAGGCTAGGACTGTATAGATAGATGCGTTAGGATTTATTATCTTACTGATTTACCTGCCTTTACTTTGCTCATTTTTCCTACTTGTTATTAATCTAAAGTTGTTGTTAAATCTCTTAATAAAACTATTTGTTACTCTTCCTGGGTCCTCACAGCTCATTTGGTCACATACAAGGGAAAACCTGTTGTAAAAGTCCTGTAACAAGGGGTAGGGTGGGTGCTCTGAGCCCTCCCAAGGAGACCCATACCAGAGTGGTGGCAGCCACTAATGAACCTTCTTAGCTGATACCCACAACAATATCAGATCTGCTTGCTCCTGTATATGACCTTGGACTTCTAGACCTTGCTTTTTGTACCATGCTCTGAATTGGACTCTGCTCTCTGGTAACTGACCTTCTGGACTAAATCTTGACTCTGACTCGGCTTGAACCTAGACTCTGACAAGGAAATTGGTGGCTCTGCAAGAAATAACAACTGGGTCACAGGGAACGTTGGTTGCATGCAATGTTATGTGTGACACTCTCATGTGCAGAAGGGTAGCATCTAATATATAATATAATATAAACTTGTTTTTCACCTTGCTGAAAGAATCGAATCCATACTTGAGCTCAGGAAGTCCAGCTCCTTCCACAAGGCCGAGAAGGCTATCAGATGCTAAATATTCAGGAAGGAGGGCCTATCTGTC
This sequence comes from Gekko japonicus, assembly GCF_001447785.1. Lineage (NCBI taxonomy): Eukaryota > Metazoa > Chordata > Lepidosauria > Squamata > Gekkonidae > Gekko > Gekko japonicus. The sequence goes on from NW_015163626.1 coordinate 662,248, forward strand.
ACAATATGCTTGCCTCTTCTGTTCTGCAAATTCAGCCCACGGTTCTGCTTACACAGATGATTACTTGCAGTACACGCAATTCTGCTATTTCGACACTCAAACCAATGTATCCCACACCTCTCTCTCTTTTTGCCTCCACAAAGTATTTCTCTGCAGCGCTTTAGAACTGCATCAATTTGTGTAAAGTGCTGTCAAATTGCAGCCGACATGACAACCCCAGCAAGGGGCTTTCAAGGCAAGTGAGAAGCAGAGGTGGTTTTTCCATTGCCTTCCTCTGCATAGCCTTCTTCAGTAGTCTCGCTTTCAAGTACTGACCCTGCTTAGCTTCCGAGATTTGACGCAATTGGGCTATACCCTGCCACCTTCCGTTCCCCAGGCTCCAGTGACCTTTTGCTGAATATCCATCTCATGTTTTCAGGGCTTCCAATGACAGGAACAGCTTATATTTTCCTGTTTATGCATTATGGTCTGATAACGGACCCTTTTAAGGTGCTGATGCAAGAGACCCTGTGTGGGCGGGCTTTGATTCTGGTTTTCTCACTGCTGCAAACACCATACTGTGAATCTGATTGACAAACACCACATCGTCACGACTGCACTGTTTCTCATTGTTGAACAATTTGTCTAGCATCTGTTCACCATCACCTAAGCTCACCATCACCTAAGATCACACAGATGGCGGCGAGCAGTAAATACTTTCCACCCCAAAACCTTGCTGAAGTAGGGAGTACAATCACTGCCTGCCAGAGCCCTGAAAGGCAACTGTGTGGCCTCACAATCATTTGCAGATCTCCCACGCATTCTTTTCGCACGGGCTTCCGATTTGACCCAGCAGTCTCTCCGCTTCAATGTGCTCAGATGTGCAAACAAAAGGTATCAGGAGATCAGTGTCTCTGCAGGCAATCATACCTGGGCCACAAGGAACACTGTTTGCATGTGACACCCTCATGTGCAGAGGGGTAACATCGAACACCAGTTTTCGCTCTTACCAGCACCGGCTTAGCAAATACTCCCGGTATACAATATCCTTATCAAATGGTGCCATGGCAATTAATTCCTCCCACCCTTTGCAAATTCCAGCTCTGCTTTGTCGGCGAATAATGCCAGAAAGTTCTTCCGTCTCTCTGACCTATCCACTAAATTAGTCTGATATTTTTTGCTCAATGTTGTCTGGTTTAACTATTTATGAAAATACAGCTGAGCCATCCAATACTGGGTGTATTCATTAAAGGAAGAGCCACTTGAAGTTGGAAGAAAGTTTCAGACATTGCGTAGTGGAGTGGTAAGATACAGGCCACCTCACCAGTTCTTCTGTATGCAGACCCATTCTTTAGAACTGATAAAATAAAAGACTGTGGTAGAACTTTAAATGTTTTTGCACCCAGAAAAACTGCAGTGGAAACCACCACAGCTTCTCCATTGATTATCAGAGATGCTCCCTTGTTAGATCAACTTTTTCAGGGCAAGCAACACCTGCTGTTAAAAACATCTTTCCACACTTTGTTTTCGGCCCTGTTCATAACCCACCATCTGTCTATGAAAACAAAATTTCAGGGGCCCACATGGGCTGCAGTGGGAGGAAGCATCAGCAAAATTTGCCACTCCCCCGTATTTTGGGGTAGTTTGGTGTAGTGATTAAGAGCGGTGGACTCTAATCTGGAGAACTGAGTTTGATTCCTCACTCCTCCACACGCAGCTGCTGGGTGACCTTGAGCAAGCCACAGTTCTCTCAGAGCTGTTCTCTCAAGAGCAGTTCTCTCAGAGCTCTCTCAGCCCCACCTACCTCACAGGGTGTCTGGGGTGGGGAAGGGAAAGGAAAGGAGATTGTAAGCCGTGCTGAGACTCTGAGTAAAGGGCGGGGTATAAATCCAACTCTTCTTCTCCTTCTTCTTCTTCGGAAATCTTAAGGCTAATAAGTTTTCTTAACTGCATGGTTGGACCCAACAAGTTAGCTGGGCTTTGCTCACATCTCAAGCATTGAGCTGAGAATCCTGGATTATTATTTTTTTTTACACCATGGTCCTTCATTGGTAACATTGTCAGCATGATTCATGCAAACTGCAGAAGATCCTGAAAAATACGGAGGAACGAATTTTTGTGTTCGTTAGGCACATTGTTTCCATGAATTGCTGACCTGCCTGATAGGTCATTAATACGTGGAACTATGTTGTGCAATCCACAGGAGGTGTCCACAGCTACCCACGGTCAGGCATCAAATGAAAATGTCCATCATCTCACCGCTGTGAAAGCTTTTGTGATGCTCACAGTTCCACCTCTTCTCTTTTCCAGTCGTAGTTAGCTACTCTAAAGTGTGGTTGGGATAAAGAGTGAGTCTCTTGCTTGATCACTCGATGACAAAAGTTTTCAATTTTGAATTCCATAAGGATTTCTGCTGGTAAATTTTATTTCTGCTGTGGAAAGATGGTGATGCTCAGTGATGGTGATGGTGATCATAATGCACAAAGAGTGGTAAATAGAAGCAAACAAATTGATATGAAGTTCCTATAACCTTAGTCATTATACTCTAGGGAACAGGAAGAGAATGTTGACCGTATCCATGAGGTGAATGCTGGCCATTTCCATTAAAAATCCACACGGACATTAATTTGCAGGAAAATGAAGCTGCCTTTGGAAGGCACTCAATGGAACCATTTTGTGCAAAAACAAAAGCTTGTCCCATTTCGTAAGCATTAAATGCTAAGAGATAAACTTGTTACTGGCAAATTATGGAGCACAAAACTTGGCAACCTGGATTCTGAATCCAGCTCACTTTTTAAAAAATCCACTGTGAAGTAGTTGAGTGCTACTAATCTCCCACACACACACTCACATACACCCATGCCTGAAACAAGCTTACTAGCGGCTTTTTCTGAATTTCCGATGAGTCTGTTACAGGCAGCTAATCCTTAAACTGCAGTTAGGAAAGCCTGCAGCTTCGCAGTGGGTGAACTTCGCCATCTGGAATGTTCAGGCGGGGAGAGAAGAAGCCCGCCTCTCCTCCACTGAGGCATCATAAAGGAGACAAATTCTGGTGCTTCAGAGCGATTGTGATGTCGTCTCCCTGCCTGCAGTGGTATGCCAGATGTCTTTCTCAAAGCCTGAGCGAGTTCCCCTCCCACTCCTGCACCACAACGCAGAATATCCATCCAAATCACTGCAGGGTTGTTGACGAGATAGGGGCCTTAGGAGGAACCAATAACTTTAGCGGTCCCAATAGGCAACGGAAACTGCTTGGTCATCCTCAGATCCTGATCTCTCACCACAGCATGGGAGCATGAGCCAATGTGGCGCATTAAGAAAAGTATGCATTTCATATCCAACGCTAAAAGAACGTTTAGGGGAAGAAATAAGTAGGTTCAGGTTAAGATAGATGTTATGTCGTGAAAAAAATCACAGGGATTCCTAATCCCTGTTGACTGCGTAACGTGAATGTAGGGACGGCAAATGCAGGGGAGATGCGGCAGGGAAAGGGTGCTGAACTCCTTCCCCTGCCACCCCCGCTGCAACCTTTCCCAGGTGGGCTTCTTTCTGGTCTCAGATCCTGGCCGGGGAGGAAAATGGCCTGAGGGTAGAGCTTGTGAGGTAAGGGGAGGAAGACAGCAACAGCTGGGGGAAGGGTTCAGCACCCCCAACCTAACCCTCCCCCGACATGCTCTATGTGTAGGGTTGCCAGACTCCCTGGTCCCCTGCTGCTGGGCCCTGCCCCCCCAGCTGCCGATCAGCTAGCCGCTGGAGGAACTTACCAGTAGAAAGAAGGTGGCCTAGGCCACATTGCTGGCATTGCATAGGAAGTGACATAATCACATCAGCAACTTCCAAGCAGTGCTCTGGTATTTGGGCAAAAACTCTATGGTAGAAGCCAGTTTTACCATAGAGTTTTTGCCCAAATACCAGCACGTCACCTGGAAGTCGCTGGCATGGTATCACTTCTTGTGTGATGCCAGTGATGTGGCCTAGGTAAGTCTACTGCTGGTAAGTCGTTCCCCCCCCCAAAAAAAAACCATGCTGGTCATCACCTGTGGCCCCACAATTTGAAGTTTGGTGGATGGCAACATGAGGCAAGGGTTTGGGAGTGGTGGCCTCAGAGTTCCAGAATGCTCTCTCGAGGGAAGCCAGTACAGTCTCTTTGCTTATGTCTTTTGGGAAACCGGTAAAGACTCTGTTTCTGCTTTTGGATTTGATTAGTTTTATTTTTGGCTGACCAATGGTAGAATTTTTTTGGGCAGGCTTTTTGCCCAACTGTTAGGTGGCTGTTAAGTTTCTATATCATGGAATTTATATTTTATGTTGTATAATTTTACACTGGTTGGCTGAAAATAACAGGAGATACTCAACTTTATGCAGAGTTATGCCAGTCAAAGCCTACTACGTCCAGTGTTCTTAAGACTGGAGTAACTCGGCACAGAACTACACTCCTAACCCCCTTTTTAAGACTAATGCCCGTCCCTCCCCATTCATGTCAGGGGGACCATCCAGGGGTTGGGAATCCCAAAACTTGCTTTGCAGACTCTAATCCCGCAGCCAACATGAGAATCAATACCAGAATCAGAGGGTTGGCTCCTTTCCGAATGTCAATGCCCGCTTCACAGTTGGAATGAATGTCATTGTCTGCTATCAAGCCTCCGGCACCAAGACGGAGAAATATCCCTGAGGTCTTGCAGTGGTGAATGTCATTCTTCAGCATGATGATCTAAAGGGAGAACAACAACAACAACGGAAAAAAGTTCACGTGCAGTTGTCATAGAAAACCCATCCTTACAAGCATAACTACTGATAGCAGAGGACACCGTTTCCCAGGATTCTTCTACAGCAGTGATCCTCGTCCTATTCCTATGGGTGCCACGGTGTCCACTAATGTGCTTCCTGGTGCCCACATCCTTCCTTCCCAAGCCAAAAGGTCACTCCTGCCTTTCTTCCATCTCATTGGAGCAAAGTATGCTTGGGAAGAGCTCCAGAGCCATCTACTTTGCATCTTCAGGGTGCACCCATTCAGAAACAGCTGCTTCATCATAGGACAACTCTTGGTTTGGAACCTCCCAATATTCTGTGATTGGTCCTGGCAGGCCTAGCAGCCATTTTGTGGGCTGCCATGCCCCCCCCATGGCAGCCATTTTGTGGTGGTGTCCACTACATGTTTTCAAAGATTCCTGAAGTGGCCACAGGTTTGACGAAATTGGACTGGCACCGTCAGGCAAGATCAGTCCATACACAAACAGGGTGAAAGCGTGTGTAGGGTTGCCAACCTCCAGGTAGTGGCTAGAGATCTCCTGGGATTACAGCCGTCTCCAGGAGACAGAGATCAGTTCCCCTGGTGAAAATGTCTGCAGTATACCCCGCTGAAGTCCCTCCCTCCTCCAACCTCAGAATCTCCAGGAATTTCCCAAACCAGAGCTGGCAACCCTAAGCACCTGGAAGATTCAGGTTCAAATCCCTGCTCTGCCATGGATGCTTCCTGGGCAACACCCTCTTAACCTAACCTTCCTCACAGGGTTGTTGTGAGGATAAAATGGAGGAGAGTGACATAAGTCACTTTGGGTCCCCTTTGAGAATAAAGGTAGGACATAAGTGAAGTAAATAAACAGAACCACAGAAGTTAAGAGCAAACTGCTTGCTTCAGTCCCGCAAACAAGTTTGCCAAATTATTAGCTCATGAAGAAGCTTATTAAGGTAACTGCCCATATGAACCAAGGCAAGTCATCTGCAGCGCATGGAGGTGGGTGGGAAAGAACCTGCTGTATTCTAATGTACAAACAAGCTTTTTCATGGGCTAGTAATGTGGCAGACTATTGTTCAAAAGCTTCCCTCCACAGTCGCCCTGGCCTGCCTGGCAACTGATCCAGGTGATTCAAGCAAGCAAGAGGTGTCGAGACAGTCTGGTGGCCGAAGATGCTGGCTGAGTACCTGTCTACTTTATACCTCCTCGCGCATCTGCCTCTGAGATCTCAAACAGTCTGTGGCTTCAGGAGGCCCTCCCTCTCCCTTTCCCTGGATTCTTACTCCTCACCTGGTCCCGGTCACCTGGCAGTGAGGAAGAACTGCCTCCAAATGAGAGGAAGGGGCCGGGACGGGCCAGGAAGCACCCACAAATTTCTGCACTGTCTTTAAAGGGGCTGGGGAAGAGGTGGGTGAGGAGATACCCGGCTACCTGCTCTGGGCTGTGCAGGAGAGGAGCCAGATAAGGAGGGGCTACAACGGCCCCCAACCCCCCTCCCCCCTCTCCATGAGGTTGCCCGGGTGACCCTCCCTCCCTAGGTCTGAGGCAGCAGGGAGACCCCCACACCGCTAACGCCCACACCAATCTTGTCAGGCCCAGGCAAAGTTACCTCCTCCTCCCCATCACAAATCAAGCACCTAACAGCAACCTCTGCAGAAGCACAAAAGAGGTCTGGTAATTCAGCTGAGGCGGAACTGGGAGGGATTAAGCAAGCCCATGCAGAATGACCTTCCCACACAACCCGCACAAATGAGGCCGCTTGCCATTCAGAGAGGCACCGGGCAGCCTCCTCTATATATAGGAACACTGAGCTCACAGCAACCTTTACATTATTTGTTTCTTTGAGCCAGGTGTCCTGCAGTACGTAGGGCAACGTTGAAATACAAAGTTGATCCATTTGGCAGCCACTCTAGACATATCTCATAGTCACATTCATCAAATACCCACTTTGATAAAGGTGTACACGAAACGAGACGTTATATGCATGATTCGTTGGTGTTGATGGCGTTTGAATTACTTCCAGTAAACTGAATACTGTAAAAAGAATTTACAAGTTGGTGAAGAACTTTTTTGGGGCACTATAAGTCACGGTTTTGCTTCCTTTCAACTTCCATCCCGTGGTCTCTCTCTCTGGTTCTCAGCACCTGGAGGTTGGCAACTCTCCCCTCCTCAGTCTCCATTCCTGCATCTCCAGGAATTCCCCAGTACAGAGGTGGCCCACCTAGTCGTGTGCCATTTGGAAGTGAGAGATCTTCCGCCTCAAAAGGACCCTGAAAGAAAACCCCCACCGCTTGGGAATGTCCGCCACACAGGCCGACAAAATTGGGGCGGGGGAATGGCCAACATTTCAAACCCCGGCTTTGTTTTATTTGAGCAAACAAGTCGTTTCAATATTCATGCGCTGCCACACCGTTTAATTCTGTTCCAGTCAAATAAGCCTTTTAAACCCATGTCTGATGAGCGTAAAGAAAGAAATCTACAAATTGCCTTTGCAATAGTTTCGCTTTAATGAGCACCATGCTTCAGATAATTAAATTACAAAACGCCTTTATTTGCTCATTTGAAAAGGTGCTGCATGCCCACCCGCTTCTAATCAGTTAATTAAAACGCAGAGGTGAAGACAGCCCTGGCTTCTTCCCCTATTAGTCATTCACCAATAACTTGGTATGGAGATCAACCTCTGGTCTGAATATCACCGGCACAATGCTGGGCACCGTGACTCCTGCCTAAGCCCACCATCTAAGGCTGCACAGTAAATCAGGCTACCCAGGGTTTTCACAGAAAATACTGCCATTATCCCAGTACATGGGAGTGGATTGCCACGGTTTAAAGCCATCTTAACTTTGACCATGAGGGATCAAACTTAGGACTTCCAAAGGACAGTTCCCCGGTTTCCATGATTGCCTCATGCAATTAAGACTGAAACAGACTTGCTAGGTTCCCGCTGGTGGCAACATATCCCTCACCACCAGCAGGCATTTCTCACTGCCACTCAGCTGGGTGATGGGGGAAAAAAATAAGCGGAAAACAGGGATGTCACCCGTCACCCCTGATGCGCTGATGTCACTCCATGCACCTGGGCGTGATGTAAGACCTTAAGAGTGTCCCCTGGGGATGTGCCAACATTACCTCTAGGTGCACAGGGAGTGATAGCAGTATGTTGGGGGCAACGTCTGTAGGTTACTGGCAAGCCTCCAACAACCTAGCAACGTTAGTCCAAAAATACGCTGGGTTGGATCCTGCAACTCTGCAGCATACAAACTGTATAGAAATATTGATTTCTAAAAGCCCCTGCCTTCCCCTGGAATGTCTTGCTGATATCCTGCTGTGTTGTATTTCCTGTTGAAGCCAAATGGTGGGCCCCATGGCCCAATGCCATGCCATATACCCACATTCTTCACACTTCCATTCTGGGAGAGACCAGATGGCCTCTGTCAAACAAGCAAAGAGTCACGTGCGCGATGAAGTTTGGGGTTTGGGGGCCATGTGACTGCGGGTGTGGTTTCCAGACTTCCAACCTATCCCCTCAAAACTACCATGACGACTAAGATTTGGACACACCCTTCCTACTCGCGGTTGGCTGAATGGCCACAGCTGATTGTGACTAGATTGGGCTTTAATTGTCTGATCCCTTGGAAGAGAGCTCTCTCTCTCTGTTCCTGCTTGTGAGCTCTGATGGACACCTGAAATGCTGTCCTGTCATGCTGTCTCTGGGAGAGACAAAGAACTGCTTTGGAGCTGAGCACATGGTTGGCAAAGATGGACTTCTTGCTCCAAATCCCATGGGGCTACTGGATTATCACAATGGACTATTCTGGACTGATAATTGTTCCTGACTTGGTAAATATGCAGCATCATGTTTAGTGAAGGCAAAAACTGCCCTAGTCTTTGTTATTTTGAAATCCTTTCTGGTCTGTGCTAGGTTCTGTACTGAATAAACTTATTCTGGTTTCTAACTTGTCTGATGTTGTAACTTGAATTCCAAGTCTCTTTCCTGTGCCTACCTGGTCACACGCTACCATTGAGCAATACGTGTGCATCTCTGGAAAGAGGTGCTAGTGTATAAAACCCAGATGCCAACTGAGATTCTGGAATCTCTAATCTCAGGCTGGTGAGGGATTAAGTAGAGGTTCTGGTGGCTATTGTTCTGAATCCAGAGAGGGCAGCCTACCTCTCTGGGTTGTTGTTAAATGTACTGAAAAATATAGGTTTCTCCCTCATTCCTGGACAGGCTTGGGGTAGAGATCTATACACAAACACACAGCTATTAGCTACAGCCATGAAAAAATATAAAGAAACTTCCATTTCATGTGTAAAGAAAAGGTGAGAGTTGGAAGGGGAAAGAAAAACAGACCACACAGGAGGTGGAAGTGAAATCCCATCTCCCCTTCATGTTGTACTCTAGTGCCTGAAGCATCTTTCTCATGCCTCTTAGAAATTGCTGAAACCTGTCTTGTCCCAGAATACATCTTATCCCCCCTTACCACCAATTTTAACCTTATTTGACTTGACTGTGTGCTTTACTATTTTATTGTCCCTCTTCTCTGCTTTATTGGTGGCATCCATGCCGTTTATCCGTAGACTCTGTTGGTACAAACTGGCTGGTTGCTGATCTTGCTGTTCCATTTTGTCCTGCTGGACATTTTACTATTGTCTTGATAACTACCCTGAAGGCTAACCTTGCCCAGCAGAGAATCACGATGTAAACATTCTTAAAGTAAACAGACTCTCCCAGCCTGACAGGAAAAAGTAAGAGCCCAGCAGCGCCTTAAAGGCTAACAAAATTTGTGGTAGGGTCTGAGCTTTCGTGAGTCACTGCTCACTTCTTCAGGCTCTCTATGTCAACAATAACATCAACAATTAGGGATATTCTGGACACCGATTTTGGCCATACTTTTGTTACCGTCCGAATATGGCCTATTGGGATGTTACTGCCATCAGCACTTTGCCTGTATTTCTGATCTGTGATGTTTATGAGTTTTTACGATGTTGCGTTGTCTCAGTGCATCTGTGTTTTCGTATTTTAACTTTTAATGTAAGCTGCCCTGAGACTGCCTCAGCAGGGAGGGCGGGATACAAATCGAATGAAATAAATAAATAAAGCTGAAGAAGTGAGCCGTGACTCACAAAAGCTCACCCCCCGCCACATACTTTGTTAGTCTTTATGGTGCTACTGGACTCTTACTCTTTTCTACTGCTACAGAGAGACTGACAGGGCTGCCCGTTTTGATCTGTCTCCAATACTAGGAATCAGCCAAGCTGGGAGTGGGGGAGAACTCTTCAAAAAAGAGTGGAAGGCAGTAAAGCTAGGTATAGGCAGGGCTCTTTTTGTAGAAAAAGCCCAGCCGGAACTCATTAGCATAATAGGCCACACCCAACAGCAGGAGCTCATTAGCATATTAGGCCACAACCCTGACAGCACAGCTCATTTGCATATTAGGCCACACCCCGTGTTACCAGACGTGTGGTCATCCAGCCACACCCACCTATTGCTTCTTATTCTCTTTACCTTGTTTGTTGTCAAAACCCAGGGCTTTTTGCATGTTAGGCCACACACCCCTAATTGTAGCCAATCCTAATGTCTCCGGTTGGGTGTGGCCTATTATGCTAATGAAGTCCTGCTGGGCGTGGCCAACTTGGGAGCCAGCCGGAACTCTGTTCCTGTGCGTTCCTGCCCAAAAATAGCCCTGGGTATAGGAAGGCACAGGATTTAACTGTCCTCACATGCAAACTCTACCTTTGTTTAAAAATACACTCCTGGCTTCACCCCTTAGAACCAAACTAGATGTTATGGTGGCCACAGCTGTACCCGTGGATGCCAACAGCTATTTTAGAGAAGAATTTGGTCATTTAAAAATGCCAAAAGAGCCCAATCCTGATAGGACCAGGCAATCACGTCCCCCTCCCTTGCTTTTTCAAGCGCCAGAACAGCCTGATCCAGCCAGGTGCTGACGTTCTGAAGCAAGAAACACACATTCAGTAGGCCAGAACTGCTTTGTAAAATTTAATGCTCATCAGTGGACTATGGGGATCATTTTGTATAGAAGTGGGAGCCTTGTAGTAGGTGGGAATCATTTTGTATATAAGAGTGTGGGAGCCTTGTTCCCCTTGGAATCCACTCAAACACCTTCCTCTTGACCTCAGTTTCCCCACCTAGGAACTAGGAATAAGAGCATCCTGTTGGAGGTGACGTAACATAGTGGCTAAGAGACTGCCGTGGATTCCATACAACGTTATAGTCCAGCAGACAGCATCATGGTACATTTGTCCAACTTCCAGCTTTCCCTCTGCTTTGCTGTGACCTTTCCTAAACCTGCTTTGACACGTTTTTGTTTGTTTTTTTAAAGATTGCAGTCCAAATGAGGTGGACGCAATGCGGAAAGGGAAGTGCATTTTGCTAATAACTCTACAACCTAACAGGTCAGTCATCCATACATGAAACAACTATCAACACCTAATTTGCTAAGTCTTAATGTCTATGTGTTTTACAGTTATATTTCTTATTTTTCAAAAAAAAAAATTTTTTTTTTGAATACTTGTTTATCCTATCTGATTGATGTACATATTAAGATGTTAATGATACTTAAAAAATTTCTGTCAATACTGAAGTGATTATTTTTGGTATTAATATCTGTTTGAACTATTAAAACTTCAATAAAAATTGTTAATTAAAAAAAAAAAGGAAAGGGAAGTGCAGATTTTCCCCGTCCCACCCACATTGGCAACATTTCCTTCCCCCCTACCCACCAGCACAGGGATTTTCGGTGATCAGTAATTACGAATAACAAGAAAACCCCTTCGTTTTATTTTCTGCTCAAGGCTATTGCTATACGAGCAGTACTAGATAGATAGATGAAAGACAGAAAACCCCTTCAGAAAGTCTTCCAGTGATCTGGGGGAACTGGCGTCCCCAGGTGGTGGTGGGGGGCTGCGGTGGGGAAAGTGCAGGGAAACCTGACACGAGGATTCTCTATTGCCACTGTGAATGCCTCACATTTGCAGCTGCTATGAGAGCCAGACAGATAACTGTCCCCATGAGGGAAAAGCAATGAATCAGGAATCCCCCCAGAGGAATCTCGCTTCTGCCACAAAAGCCATTAAACAGGCTGAAATGTCTCACCTCTGCCATCTGCAACATGAGGACACCTACGCTACAGGGTCTGTTGCAAAGACTACAAGCAGATAAAGTGTATGACGAATTTTGAACATTCTGTGGCATTTCCATGCAGATGCTGAGCACTGTTAGGATCACCAACCCTACCTGTGTTGCTACAAAACAGAGGAGGCAGGGGAACATCGGTCTTCACTCCCCTCCCTCCCAAGGCTGGCAAAGGCAGTGAGTTATAAATCAAGCCTACACAAGGGAGCCCAAAGCCTGGAATCTGTACACAGGTAAACAAAGACACAGTTGCAGGTCAAAACACCTCTCCAGAAGCCAAGGAGCAAGAACCTCACACCCACCTCTGGCTCCTTTCCAAGCAAAAGAAGCGGCGGTGGCAGCAGCAAATTACCGATTTGGAATTTAAGGTTGAGTGCGCTTCAGAAAAATGCTGGTGTAATTGCAAAGCATTTCACTCGGGGAACAATAGCCGTGCAATGAATGGCACACAAACTCCCACTTAGCATTTCGTTCAAAAGCCGAGCCAGCCCTGAACGCAGCAGCTTTTCCCATGGAAGAATGCCTTCTCCGCGCTCCCATTGCTAAGGAACAAACAGGAGTTCGGTGAGGCTGGGCAATGCCTGCAGTCTGCCCTCTTGCCCAGGGGCATGCATGGAGCAAAGCACTTGCTGTATCAAGACCCCATCTGCCACGTTATCATAAGCTGTTCATGCGAGCACGGAGATGCTTTTCTACAGAACCAGAGAACCCCAAGAGCTTGACCCTCTTGCTTCGAGCCCACATTATAGCTCCCCGGATTCTCTAGCCAAACGTTCAGAAACAAAAGGTTCCATTTTTTTTAAGGGCCCAGGGAAGCTTGCTAAGCATGGGACAGCAGAGCTAGACCAGGGGTACCCAACGTGGCACCCAGGGGCACCCATGCTACCCAGTGACACCTTTCCTGGTACTGACCGAGCACTTCAAGAAAGTGGGTGAGGCCATGTGAGGCTTTTGCCCAGCAATGCTTCTGACTGACCACTGGAGATCCGATTGCCTCTGGAGATTATAAAGAAAAGGTTGCTTTGGCAGCAGCTGCCACCATAGCACAAGGATCTTTGTCTGGAGGTCGACCCGGTGCCAGCGACCCTGGCCTCGAGCCAGAAGGATCCTCATGAGCAATGCTCCCTCTAAGCTGCGGAGTCTTGTGAGCAAAAAATTCTACTTGGTGAGCTACTGGCACTAAAGTTGTGAGCGAGCGATTTGGCTACCGCATACATTCGTTTGCTCGGGAGCCATCCTTCCTGAGCTAAGACAAAAACGTGTGAGCCGGAGGCTAAAAGAACTGTGAGCTAGCTCACACTAACCCAGCTTAGAGGGAACACTGCTCATGCGTATACACCCTGGAAGGAGAGACGCTCCCTTGGCAGGGGCACCAAACCGACAGGAGAGGGCGCCACCAAGGACCCAGACGCCAAGAACGAGAGGACGAGAAAGGGAAAGGAATTCCCCGTGATACACAGAGGCACTCTCGGGGTCGGCCAACACGCGAGCAGCAGAAGAAAGGGAGTGGAAGGAGGGGAGCCTAAGCCCACACCGCGAATCCCACCCAGAGGAGTCGGAGCGACAAAAGGGGGCCAGGGAGGCTGGACCACCCACCCTGCAAGATGCCGAGGAGACCGGGAGGAGATGGGGTAGACCGCGGATGGAGGAGTCAGAGAGTGGGAGAGTCCAGTGGCTGCCCTCCTCTGATGAGGATGAGGCTCTCAATCCGGAGGGAGGGGCAGGGCTGGGGTGGGGTGATTTAAGCAGGGAAGAGGATGCAGGCCGGGGAGGAATAACTTCCAGTTCTATTGCGGAGGGTAAGGACAGAGAGAGACCCGACGAGGACCCCATAATAGAGCTCGAGAGGGAGGGAGAGGAATACAGGTGGATTTCTAACCCCCTCTCCTCCCAGTTCTGAGGCCACGCTTTCCAATTTCCCCTGAGAAATCAAACCCTGGAGCTGTCCCGCCCGCTGGCTGAACACCTCAGGCAGCCCGGCCGTGACAATCTTCATTGTGTGACTGGAGGTAAATGGCGGCAGCCATTTTGTGGCTGGTTCTGTCCCTCTGGGGCAGCTGTTTTGTGGCTGTGCCCATCAAAGTGTCAAAATTACAAAAAGGTGCCCGAGGGCTCAAAAATATGACAAATATGACAAATTAATAAAAAAGGCGGGGACCTCTGCGCTAAACTTCTGAAAAGATACACACGGGCTTTAAGGCTCAGGCATGGATTATAGGCACTATCAATCTTGTTTTTAAAGAGCCGGGTCAGATAGACACTGAGAGAGTGACATCCCCGTGCGCATAGCTGTCAAACCATCAGCTTTTAAAGGGGCTCAGCTGAATACACCGCTGCAGGCTCAGCTCTGGCGCACCAGATTCGCTCCCCGGCTTTTACTGCACCTTACTGTTTTGTATGCATCGCACGGCGTAAGTCAAGTCTCTGAAGATGCTGCCTTCCGCCCGGGCTTGCCCCTGAGAGCAGACAAAGATTCCGCCCTTCCCGTCCCTGAAAAGGCACTTTCGAACAAGGCACCCTTGCACCAAGTTGGCCAGCGCTTGGACCTCCTTGTCCTTTTGCATCTCCTGAGGCAGGCTTTTTAGCTCGTAGTCGTTCTGGAGGGCCGTCAACCCGTTGGCCTGCGGCCTGCTGTGAATCACTTTGGCCAGCAGGTGGCTCAGGCTGTGGGCCTGGTAAGGAAGTCGGTAGGATGACTCCGACTCCTCCTCGTTCTCACTGCTCATGCTCAGTTCGCTATCACTAGTATCTGTATCCATGGTCATGGCCTCTTCTTTGGGCGCCACGGTAACGTTCCCAGAGAGATCGTTCTCCTTCTCGCAAGCTCTCTTGAGCATCGCTTCAGTCTGTGTGGCAGAAAATAAGTGACCGGGTTCCTCACCGACCACAATTTCACAGGTCCTCATGCTCCCCACTGGCAGATGTCCTTGGCTTTCAAGCTTTGATGTATTACGAAGCGGTGGCTCTGATGTCTGTAATAAAACAGAGCGGGACTTGGCCAACATGGTCAAGTGCTTGCAGGCCCAGTTCTTGTCCAAAGAAGGGCAACCTTCTACTGTCACTGAAGCGTTCTCACTCCCAACGAACTCACAGTTTTCAAGGAGGGAGATGGCTACACTGTGGAAATTGATGCTGGACTGGTTGAAAGTGCAGAATTTAACCTGGCACGTTCCAGGGGCATGTATTTGCAGCTGCCCACTCTCAAAGTTGCAGTTGTCAAACTGAACATGGCCCGAGGTTGTCTGTGGGGCAAAGAGTAAAGAAACAAATCAACTCACTTTGTGGTAACAAACACTGAGAAAGAAACAAGGATGACCCCTTGACCCGAAAGAACACACTGTTGTGCTGGCATAGGAGGTTTTTGGGGGGGGGCAGGCAAAGTCCTGCATAACATAACTTCTTGTCGTGGAAATGATGTTGCGTGCCCCCACAACCCTCTAGCAATCCCCCTCACACAATTATTTGGGGGACTGCTAGAGCACTGCCGCATGACATCACTTCCAGCAGCCATGATGCCGCCCCCATTTTCTCCCACTGCAATACCCGGCTGCAGCCGGCAGGCCGAGGCAGGCCAAGGCAGAGGCAGGCGTGGCACCTTAAGGATCAACAGATTTATCCATGATGCACCAGATGAGGTGGACTCTAGTGCACGGAAGATTTATTTGGGCCTAAGCCTCCACAGATTTGAGTCCTCTGCGTCAAATGCAGCACTATAAAACTCATACGTCTCTAAGGTGGCACAGGACTCTTCTCTGCATCTGCTTCAACACACCCTCTGGAAGAGGCCGCCCAAGGGAATCCAGGAAAAGATCCCACACCTTCAAATAAACAAAGAATCCCCTTGGATCACTCACTGTCTTCTACTGTGCTGAGGGGAGTAAATAGAAGTATCCAAGAAATGCTTCCGGACTAACTCTGGTCACTCCCACACCAGTGTTTTGGTCCAGCTTTGCTGCGGACGAATTTCCCCCCCTGCACCCACGTAGGACCATGGTCCGTTCAGGTACCTTGCAGCTCTTCCTGGGCTCGGCTGTTCTCTTTCTTTAAGCTACTTTACTACGAAGTTTTTGGAAAGGTCACAGCAAGCCTGGGACGGATACTACGAGGAGAGAGAAAAGGGCAGATTGTTTCCAGTCTCTTTGACATGGTTTTCCCTGCCTTAGTTGATCCTTAAGGTGCCACAGCCGTCATTCCCCTCCCTGTACCAGTGTAAGGCTTTCCCCCCTTAATTGGTAATTGACCTTTCCCCACCCCTTTAACTGGTAACAAACAATAATAATAATAATAATAATAATAATTATTATTATTATTATTATTATTATTATTATCGTATGGTCTTGTGTGCAGTATAGCCAGGAGATCCTAAGATTGTCTGGCAGCCAGAAGTTACATAAGAACATAAGAGACGCCCATGTTGGATCAGGCCAGAGGCCCATCTAGTCCAACACTCTGTCACACAGTGGCCAAAAATACCAGGTGCCATCAGGAGGTCCACCAGTGAGGCCAGGACATTAGAAGCTCTTCTACTGTTGCCCCCCCCCCCAAGCACCAAGAAGACAGAGCATCACTTGCCCCAGAGCCCCTATCTATACCTTGTGGCTAATAACCTCTGCTCCATATGCCTAATTCCCTTTTGAAGCCATCCATGCTTGTAGCTGCCACCACCTCCTGTGGCAGTGAATTTCTAGCTCTTTTAGCATTATACACCTATAGGTGGTGAGCTAGACTTGTTGTTTTAGGCAAGAGATGTTTCAGAGATGGTTTACCATTGCCTGCCCCTGTGTCACAACCCTGGTATTCCTTGGAGGTCACCCTTCTAAATACTAGCCAAGGCCAACCCAGCTTAGCTTTCGAGATGAGATCGGGCTATCCTGGGCTATCCAGGTAACTATCCTGGTAACTGACATATCACTATCACATTATAAATCTATAGTCAATTCCATATTATAGGGACAAAATTTAAAACACCCTCTAGTGGAACATGCAAGAGGAAGGGGGGCTACAGGCAGTGGAGCTACAGATGGTGGAGCAGGGAAAGTGTGGGGTCCCCCAACCCGCCATCCTGGATCTGGCCGCCAGGGGGGAACTCTGCCCCAAAGTCCCTGAATCGGGCCAACGTGCTCAGCGCAACGACATCACCCAGAGGTGACATCATCGTGCAGGGCATGTCGTCGGGGGATGCTCTAGTGTTCGACCTTAAAACCCTATGGTACCATAGAGTTTTAAGACCGAACGCTAGAGCGTCCCTCGACAACGTGCCCAGTGCAATGACATCATTTCCGGCCGACGTCATCACGGTGCACGCGCAAGACTCCCAGACACACAGCTTCTCCCCTCGCTGGATGCCAGGTAGGAACCTGGCAACCCTAGCTTTGAACCAGGGCTAGCCAAAGACATTTCAGTGCCTGACCTGGAGACCAGCCGGCTCTTGAGAACTCCCATTCACTCTGCTAAAGCTTGCATGGGAGGACTTTCCTACGAACTGTCTCGCTTGGCCCCATCTCTCATGGTACTTAAGAGCCACCAAACTCTGCTGCCTCAAACGGCTGCCTGCTTTTTAAGAAACTCTATGCCTGTCAACATCGAACACCAAAGGTGGACAAAACAGGGTCTTTTTAAGATCTTGAGCTTGAAAATGTGCCTCCTTGTTTTCTGGTTTCTGGTGTGAGATAGCAGATGTCAGGGCTCTGTTCCACTTTCAGAGATTCTGTTCTACTTTATTTTTATCCTCCCCCCCCCTTTAAGCTCCTATTGGGGGGTGTTATATTTTCTTTCTTTGCTTTGTTTCTCATTTATTGAGGTTTTGAAGGGTTTTTTCCCGTATCTGTGACTTTTTAGCCTTGGCTAGCTTTGCTAGTCTGCTGGGGGATACAGTTCCTTCTTGTTTCCCTCCCTTCACTAAGTAGATGGGGGTTTTGGTGGGGTTTTTTTTGCAAAAAGACACCCGTTTACCCTGGCTCGTAGCTAACATGGGGCCCACGGGGCCTGGCCCCCTTGTGTTTCTTCTGGGCCCCCTCCCTCCTGGGCTTCCCCCAAAGTGCTCCAACTTACCACCTGCACTGTACTTTCATTTAATTAGCTGGTGCCCCCCCCCGAGGCCCCCTCCCAAAGAATTCCCTAGCTACGGGGCTGCGTTTACCTCTTCTAATTCCTATTTTCATTCCATTTTATTCTATTTCACCCATTTAATTGATTACAGTGAATCTTATAAGGATTTTTGCTACCATTCAAACAGCTTTAAAAGGGCATTATATACATCAGGGGTGTTGAACTCATGAGGGCTGGATCTGATATAAATGAGACCTTGCTGGACCAGGCCATGTGTGTCATAAAATGTAATGCCAGGTAGCAGAGATATAAACTTTATAAAGGACACAAACACAAAGGTGTTTTTTTTACTTAAAATAAAAACATGCTTAAAACATTAGCACTCTTGCAATATTTAGTTTATTTAACAGTGTCTGATAACTGACACCTCTTGCTCTGAATTATTGCATCAAAATGTCAGTGCTGTTACAATCCTGAGTATGCTGTTCAGGTGTGTATCTGTAAGCTGCAAACCTACGATAACGTAGCAGCAGCACTGGAAGCAGCAGCAGAAGACAGCAAGTTCCACTGCGGGCCTGATAGAAGCCCTCCGGGGACGTGATCCGGACCCCGGACCACATGTTTGACACCCCTGATATAGATTCATGGAAGATGTCTGTCAATGGCTTACTAGCCATGGTGACTGAGGGGAACCTCCACATCCTCTGAATCCCAAAGCCAGAAGCAGCATCAAGGGAAGGCCTCAACCTCTATGCCCTGTTGTTGGCCCTCCAGAGGAACTGGCTGGTCACTGTGTGAGACAGGATGCTGGACTAGATGAACTATTGGTCTGATCCAGCAGGCCTCTTCTTATGTTCCTATTCCAATACAGGGGAGAGTTCTGGTTCCTGGTGTGAGGTAGCAGACTTTAAGGCTGCATTCTGCTCTTGAAGCTTTTGTTTTATTTTATTTCTATCATTTTCTCTTTTAAGCTCCTATTCAGGAGGAGGGGGTATATTTTCTTTCTTTGCTCTGCTTCTCTGCTGTTCTCTGTTTGAAGTTTTTATCTTATCTGCGTCTTTTTAGGCTTCACTAGCTATGCTAGCCTGCCAGGGGCAATAGCTCCTTCTCCTTGTTCCCCCCCCCCCTTGCTAAGTAGGCGGAGGGGCGGGAGTCAAACAAAAACGCGGTTTACTTCTTTTAACCCCTATTTCTATTCAATTTTTAATCTATTTTACATCATCCTACCTTCCCCTTTGGGGGGGATTTATCAGGAAAAGGAGAAAGTTTAGTTAACCCATTTTTGTTTTTGGCTTGGTTTGTTTCCACTGCCCGGTACCACTGCTTGTTCATGAGTTTTAGCTACTAACCTATCTATTCTCAATAACTGACTTATTGAATTTATTAGCCTGCGTATCTATATATCTAATTCCCAACATGCCCCCTCCGTGCGGATATCTAAATCAGCACATCGGAGGGAAGGGGGGTTTTCCTGCACATTTGGGGCAATCCCCATATGTGCAGAAAAATCTGAAAACTTGGAACAAATATGCGGGGGATATTTAAATCCCCCCAAAAGTAAAAGAGCGTTCCCTGCACAGGCGCAGAGAACGCTCTGAGAACGGCTTCGCCGCCGCTGCCAGGGTGGGAGAGGGGGAGGGGTGGGAGAAGGCTTGGCTGGCCGGGGGCTGTAAGCCACTCAGGCCTTGCTGCCACTCGGGGTGGAGGGAGAAAGTTTGTCAGGCCGAGCTCAGGCCTCGTCGCCGCCACTGGGGGGGAGGAAGGAGAAAGCTTGGCGGGCCAGTCAGTCACCTGTGGCTGCTTCCTTCTCCTCCCGTGGAGCTTCTCCCCCCCCCCGCGAGTATCGCGGGTCCCCCTTCATGTAATCACTATTTGTTAACTTATTATGACTAGGAAAAGAGGTTGTCCTTTCGATGACCACCCTCAGCCATCTTCTAAACAGAGCAAGCTTGATGACTTCTTAAAGCTAAATGCTAGGACTAATAATGATTTTAAAGCTCTCTAGGAGGGTATCGAGAGTATAGAAGACACTCCTTTTATGGGTCTCGAGGGCAACATACCAGAAAGACTGTAATCCTTTGGCATCTTGCGCTTTTGTAAAGTCTACTGCACCCTCCCTAGAAGGACCTCACAAACCTGGCCAACTATTCCAGGATGCTGGTGGGGATACCTCTAACTTAAATATATTAGCATCTCAGACACACTTGATTGCTGAGACACCACAGAAGATTTATGAGCAATGAGATACCCTGACTGCTTAACTACTAGGGCAATAAGCCAGAACTCCGAATTCTCCACCAACAACGGGAGAAATGGGAGGGGTTCTGTTGAGCTTGGACTGCCGCCTAGGAGCAACACAAGGCAAAGGTCTGTTAACCCATGTCTTGAATATTTACCTTTTTGGAGGCCGTATCATAAACTGGGGGAACAAGCGGCAGATTAGACAGCATCTAGCTGCGCTATTAAATAAAAGGACTGAAAACATAGACTTAAATTATTATGAAAGACTGACAGGCTCTGTCAGTCCTGACAGACGGATGTTTCTCTTTTTTTCACCCAGAATTCCTTTTCTGTTTATGATTAAGTCTGACTGGCTGCGTTTACATGGCATCATTTCTCAGAGGTCTTT
Source organism: Gekko japonicus (assembly GCF_001447785.1). Lineage (NCBI taxonomy): Eukaryota > Metazoa > Chordata > Lepidosauria > Squamata > Gekkonidae > Gekko > Gekko japonicus. The sequence continues at coordinate 682,798 of NW_015163626.1, forward strand.
TAAAGTACCATCTGTTACCCCTCTGATTCCAATTACATGAACTGAAGTCACATAGGCCAGAAGAGTTGCCCCCTCCCCCCCAATCGAGGGCAAATGGGAAAGAGAACCTGTTGACTGGCCTTTCATTTCCTGACAAGCATAAGCAGCCCCAATTCATGGAAAGAGGAAATAGTAACCTGGCACCTAAGCAACAGCTTCAAGTCCCTATGTCAATGAAGGAGAAAGATTTAAATGCAGACGACTGCTTTCTGGATCCATTTGGAGCCTTCTCAGTCTTAAAGGAGTCTGATATTAACGTACGTATGCAACAGCTACAAGCTGAATTAATTAATTAAAATCAGGCACTTAAATAGAGAACAGGGGTGTAGGTGGTGCGTTAAAACAAAACTTCTTTGGGAAGGCCAAAGTAGATTGCAAGACTCCTGGTTCTTAAAAAGAAACACAGATCTATCAAACTAGGAAAGTCCCCGTCAGGGCCAATCATATATAACCTCCTACATTAATCAAAAACAGTGGGTGGAATTCCACCTTATTTAGGAATAACATTTCCCAGGGATGCTCCCCTCACAGAGGGAGGACAACTGGCTACCCCTGCTTCTGTACCACTCGAACAATCTGTTACACCCCTTCTGTACCCAGGCCCATAGCTAACATGGGGCCCAGCCCCCTAGTGTTTCTTCCCGGCCCCCTTCCTCCTGGGCTGGCCCCAAACTGAATTAATGTAATTAACTTTGATTTAATTAGCTGAGCCCCCCCCAGGCCCCCTCCCCCCCAAAAAAACCCTAGCTACAGGGCTGACTGTTTTTAAAAAGGGCAATAGGCTTGATCTAGAGACCTACTGGTCAATACCCTCCTATTATCTGTTGAGAAATTATATTCTTCCCTTTTGCACCAAAGATTAGTGGACCGGATCGAGACAATACAATCCTGGGCTGGGAACAAATCAGCTTTAGGAGAGGCTTTTCCACTATTGATCACTGTTCAACTCTCTTTCATCTAGCAGAAAAATATACAGCTAGCCCTGGCGGGAAGCTTAACGTCGCCTTTATGGATCTTAAGGGAGCATTAGATTTAGTCAGCCAAAGCAAGCTGTGGGGGAAACTGATGGGCTTATCCATTGAGAAAAGACTACTATGGCTAATTAAGACCCCCTACACCAATACTACTGCCCAGGTGCATTCTGGTGGCGGCAAGGGACAACTTTCAGAGGGTTTCACCATCGATTGGGGGGGGGGGTGAGGCGAGGTTGTCTGCTTGCCCCCTTCTTTTTGATTTATATCTAAATGACCTGATGACGAGTCTTCGTTCTCCAGTTGCATGCCTCCAGATTAGCTTCTAAAGAAATACCCTTGCTGCTGTACGCCGATGATTCAGTTCATTATCTCCTGCACCAAGATTGGCCCGAAGAGACTCCTGAGACGTTTCTTAAACTATTGCCTAAATGAGGAGTTGCAAATAAACCATAACAGATCTAAAATCTTGTTTTTCTTTCTAAAAATGGCGACCTGGGTCTTTCCAAATGGACTATAGCAAACTCAGGAATTTCTGCTACCTGGGGACTGTTTTTCCTTCAGACTTCTCCTCGTCTCACCAGCATAAGTTTTCTCTGAATAAGATTAAACCTGCTTCTGGACCAATCATCTTGCTTTTTCTTTACAGGGGGAGGAAGATGTTTCCCTGGTGCAATTCAGGTGTTCAAATTCTAAAATAATACCCCAGTTACTATATGGTGTCGCTATCTGGATTTTGGTGATCTCAGAATCTTTTGACCATCCCCTATGTCAGTTTATACATAGGATAATGGGAGACCCCCACGGAGTCTCACACGTATCTCTCAGTGCTGAACTCAGCCAAAAGTCATTGGAAGCCAGAGCATGGCTCAGCACTTTCAAGCTAAACATTATTTTTGCTTCGGAAGCTGAAAGACTGCTGTTCTTTTTAAAGCAAGACTCTTACCCATTATCGATGGATGATGGCAGTAGATACTAGATTAAGGCAGCTAGGGCTTATAACTGCAGATATCTTCTTGCTAGGTAAGACAAAGACCCTTTCACTTGTCCAGCATCCCCTTACAGAGCTGGATTACAACAGTACAGTGATTCGCTCTTGCACTTCAATTTTTTGGCATTTTACCTTCTCAGACTCTGCCATTATAAGTGTTCCCCCTAAGCTGAGTTAGTGTCAGCTAGCTGCCATGTTTTACTTGCTTCCGTCTGTGACCCTGGCGCTACGGCGCATGCTTCCTAGCTTGCTCGCTGCTCTACCCGCTTGCCGTAAACAGCGATAGGGAGACCGTGCGAACCAGTGCTGCCAGGCTGAGTTATCTGTCTAACCTTGAGACGGAGGGAAGACTTACGTTCCACTGCTGGTGTGCATATTGCGGCTCTCATGGGGCACTCTCCCGCTTGGATTTCATTTGCTTAGCCATTTGCCTCATCCTGCTATATGTAGGGATGCTTCTGCCCCATCGTCATTCCTAACAATAAACCTGTGGACATGGTAACAGACCTGTAGTCTAATAAAGCATAACGCTTCCCTGGAAACGTGTGTGGAGATTTACTTGCTGTTGAACCCGACAGTTAGTGTGAGCTAGCTCACAGGTTTTTAACCTCCGGCTCACACATTTTTGTCTTCGCTCTGGAAGGATGGCCCCAGAGCAAACTCATTGATGCAGCAGCCAAATCGCTCGCTCACAACTTTCATGCCAGTAGCTCACCAAGTAGGATTTTTGCTCACAAGACTCCACAGCTTAGAGGGAGCACTGCATGAGACATCTAATGCCCCCCCCCCACCTTGTTAGGGCATCCAGTTTAGTTTGCCTTAAAGCCCTCCCCTCCGAAGAATTACAGGGCAGATTTAATTGTATTCCATATTCAGATCATTTCTGCTCTTCCGGTCAGGGTAAAATGTACGCTTTGTCTCACAAAATATTGGAATGTCGTTTTTTACCTGCTTTTAGGAACTGTTGGATCTCACTGCTTTTAACACACTCTTCATTTAATAAACTTCAAGGGGGTAATATCCCCTATCTGATGCTAAACAGTGACCCGAATACAACCTACTTGGTCAACAAATTTCTGTCTAGCATATTTTACTTTAGTAAATAATACATTATTCTTTTAGCCATTGCTCAAAATTATCTGATCACAGAAGCACTGAAAAGGAAAGTAAGTAAGTGTGCTTCCTTCCTCCTTCAATTTTTAATCTTTCTACCATCTGGAAGGGTCCTGATGAGCTCGAACGTTTGCACAGTATTTTGTGTGCTTTTGATGGGTTCTAATAAATGGTATGACATGGATTTTGGGTTTTACGCTGGGTTTCGCGTGGGCCGATAATAGCTCTTCACCATTTTCCTCCCATTTGCTTTTTAGTAAGCCTGATGGTGGCCCGAACAGGTTCTCGAACTGATTTCCCGCTCACCTTATAGATGACCGGTGTGAACCAGGCAGGCATGAATACCAAATTGCATAGCCTCATGGTTGGACAGTGCTGGTCAAAGCTGGCCAGGAGAGCCACGTCACCAAGCTTCCCTCTCCCCATGATCTCCACTGGGGCCTTGAGGAAGATCTCACTCTGTTCTTCATACACCCCGGGCAACAGCACGATCCTGTCATAAACACCGGCCGAAAGCAAGGCTCTCCTGAGGTTGTCGAACTCGCAGCCGGGCCCGACACAAAGCACGCGCCTGTCCTTTTTCCTCCGGAACAAGTAGAAGCAGTTGGAGGACTCGAGGTCTTGGCTGTTTTTCGTCCAGGTCTTTGAGGCGAGGTAATGCTGCTTGAAGGCTTCCCGCCACGACCAGGGCTCCACGTCAGGCTGGTTGGGCCAGTTTGGATGCCGGCACTCCACACAGCCAAGGCACAGCTGCCTCCACCGAGTGTTGTCCAGGCTGAGGATGAGTTCATACCAAGCACGGCAAACCATGCTGCAGCGACCAAGGTCGGGGAGGCGCATGTAGGACAAGATCAAACGCCACAACTCCAGAGGGAGGCCGCTGATCTCCATGGTCACCTAGTAACATGGGGACACAAAGGGAAGGGTTGGAAATGGTACCGGCTTTTAACAATATTTTGCTATCTCTAGATACAGATTTCATATCGACACATTTTTGTATCCCACCCTTCCTCCAAAAAAATTCAGGGCAACATACACGCTTCTCTCCTTCCTTCCATTTTGCCTTCACGACAACCATGTGAGGGAGGCGACAGAATGACTGGCCTAGGACCACCCAGTGAGTTTCGTGACAGAGGAGAGATTTACTAATGGGAAGAAGGCTACGGGCATTTGAGGGGGCATTATTTCTTTTTTTAATGTTTTAAACTGGGATACCTGTGGCACTTTTAGCTACAGGGAAAGGTGAGGGATAAACTCGAGAATGGCTGTTAACTATAGGACATTTTGGAGGACATTAATTCATAGGGTCACAATGGTCACCATATATGGTTGCCATCCCCCTGATGGGGACAGGGCTTCCCCCGAATTCAGGGGACCCAATCCACCACCAGCCAGCTGGCTGTGGTCATCGCACCGGGCACATCATGCGGAGGGATGCTCTAGCATTTGGCTAAAAACTCTATGGTGACCACAGAGATTTTGGCCAAATGCTAGAGCGTCCCCTGCACAACACGCCTGGTGTGATGAGAGAAGATCCCGGGGAGCAGCAAGGAGCCCCCCACTAGCAGAAGGTAAGCAACTCTATCATCATGGGGAATTTCAGACAGCCTACATATTCCGGTTCAGGAACTGTTCCCTAACGGTTTCTGGTCTGACATTTCAGACAGAACTGATTTAGTAATGGTTTCCCACCGGAATATATTTTCACTTTCAGACAGAAATGCTTCTGTCCCATTAGGGAAGCATTTCTGAGCCGTTTTACCTGCAAACTGCTTTCAAGCGGTCTTTACTTTTCTAAAACGTTTCTGAAGCACTACAGGGTGCTGTGTAAAATGCCCCATAGCACTTCCTCCTGTGCCGTTTTGTTTTCCCACCCTTTTTTGCCTGCACGGGAGATCTCCGTCCTTTTTTTTTTTTTTTGAATGTTCGTTTTATAGCGCTATACTGCTATACCACAACACCAAAACAGTGCAATAGCAACCCCATTGGAATGCCTGGACTCCACTGGGATACATGAGATGGCTACACCTGCCACCTGGAAACAAGTACCTCATTGGACAGCAGGTTTTGGCGGGAAATCAGGACATCAGTGATTGGTGTGGCAGATGTTGCTGACCCAGCCTGATGTGCATCCATCCATGCCAAGAGGCAATTGGCTGGGAAGTGACTGGCACAAAGCTGGATCAGGTATAAAGGGCAGGGAGGCAAACCCCTTATGTACTCTAACCAGACAAGCCTACCACTCACCAACTTCAGCCCACAAAGATAATGCTCTGATTTCCCACCAAAACCTGCTGTCCAATGAGGTACTTGTTTCCAAGTGGCAGATGTAGCCATCTCATGTATCCCAGTGGAGTAGGGTTGCCAAGTTGATCTTCGCTGGGAGCTGGGGGCTCCTGGCCGGCGTCTGGTGCGCGCGCGCCGACGCACATCACCCGGAAGTGACGGGAGGACGCCAGGCACGCTGGGGGCGGGGCCACGGCCATACAAGGGAAAACCATGGAGTTTTCCCTTGTATGGCTGTGGCCCTGCCCCCAGCATGCCCAGCGTCCTCCCGTCACTTCCGGGTGACACGCACGTCGGGAAGGAGTTCCCCCCGGGGCCTGATCCGGCGGCGCCGGGGAACGAGCCTCTGGGGCGGAGGTTTCCCCACCCCCTGGGGGGACTTGGGATCCCTACAGTGGAGTCCAGGCATTCCAATGGGGTTGCTATTGCACTGTTTTGGTGTTGTGTTAGCGCTATAGCGCTCTAAAATGAATGTAAAAAAAAAAGGACGGAGATCGCCCGCACAGGCGAAAAAGGGCGGGAAAACAAAGCGGCACAGTCTGAAACGCCAAACTGCTTCAGAGACGACTCCTTACAGGTAGGGGAAAGGCTGTGTGAAATGGCAGCCCTGTACCCGATTACTCCCAGACAGTACATTAGTGGCTGAAGAACGACTTTAAAAGGGTAATGTGAAATTCCCCCATAAGGTGGAAGCAACTTGACAGGACCTACACACAGAAAATGCCACCAGCCCTAGTCACTCGACCCACTATTTCACAGTGGCCCTCTATGTGGCAATAGAGTCTCAGACTTGTCAATGGCCTCTCTCCTTATCACCTACAATAACTATAAATCAAGCAAAGAACCTTTTACAAACTGGAAGAAAGTTCCTGGAAGAAAATATAGCGAATGAAGTAATTTTCAATAGAGATTTGAAAAATCTGCTGTGTATGGAGCGTAGCAGCAGTATACAAATTAAACAGAGAGTTTCTTTCTCCCTTTCCTCTTTCTTTATTTTCTTTGACCTTTCAACTCAGCAGCAAGAAACCAAGGAAAAGGAGAGAGAGAGGTCTCAGAGAAAGTTTATCGGAAAAGCAGAGACAGACAAGAAATTGTAACTGTATTTGTCTTCCCTGTAAAACTGCAGAAGGTCTTTTTTAATTAAATGAAAATGCAATTTGAACTGTCAGCCTTAATCTCTAAATTCTTACTAACAAACTCCAACCAAAAGAAAAAACTAGGAGAGAGCGGCCTTTCTCTTCTTCTTTCTCCAAGCTGTTTTCTTTTTTCCATATGTTTACCCCACCTCCACTGATCTGTTCCACACATTGCAGCTCTTCCTTCTCAAAAGAGGGGAGGTGTAATCCTGCAAACCAAGCTTCTTTGCAAAGTCCTGCCTTATGCACATGTTGAAAGGGGACATGCACACCTTTTCCTCCCCTGTGCAAAAAGAATCAGAGGACAGTGCCAGTGTATAAAACTAGCTCTACAGGCCAGAAATAGCTAATAGAGGTATAGAAAAGGTAAGTAATTTTTTTTAGTTTTTGGGCTAGTATTTATTAGCTCATCCAAAAAGTGGTTTTTTTAAAAAAAACACCCACTAATTATAACGGATGTGGTAGAATGTAAGACAGTTCAGTCCCTACACAAAAGAGTTAAATAAATCTGCCATTTAAAAAATCACAACACTCAAAAACCCGGGGGAGAACATTTTAATCTTCCAGGTCATTCCACTGCTGACCTAAGAGTGGCAGTCCTCAAACAGAGAAGCTTCAAGGGGAAATTACAATGTGAGATTGCTGAATCTGAGTTCATTCACAAATTCAGGACAATGGAGCTCTACAGGGCTGAACAGGGACATAGGACTCTCACCTCACTACAGGTGCTAATTTTCTGTATTTGTCACCCCCTACACTCTAATCAAGCTGATTATATTTTGGATTGTACTTTTGCATTTTGACTCCCTTCTTTGCAACACCCCTCCCCCCTTCAGACTGGGATATAAATACTCAGGGGTCTCCATTCCTACTTGCATTTGCAAATCTTGTTGGTCCTTGAGGTGCTACTGGACCCAAAGCTTGATCAGTCTAGGTACAGTAATTGAGAAAAGGCGATGCAGGCAGAAAGCAATCTGGAAGGGGAGACTCTCTGACAATCCTATTGATGATCACCACCCTGAAGGCCAATTCACACACATTACAAAGTCCTCATCCCCCCCTCCCCCCATCTTTCACGGGTCCCATCAACTAACATGTTTTGCAGGTTCCATGCTTAGAACTTAGAGCCACTCATAACCTCTGTGGGGGAACTCCTGGGGCAGTTCATCTGTACACACAAGTTTCCCCAATGTGAACTGCAAGATGTCTGAGCCTCTACACTGGCACATTTTTTATTATTAGCACACAATATCTTTGCATCACAGGTGCGGCGTTAATAAACATGTGGACTTGTTTTTGTTACACCCACATCATGTGCACGATTCTATACCTGTTCTAGGCCTCAAAACCATCAAAATAACCTCTGAAAAACATACACATACTGCATTTAGGTTTTACTCCAAGCCGAATTTCAAGCATTCCCCCAAGAACAAAAATGTTTGTGGTGGGAGATACTGTGTTTTGCAATACTAAAACATCCAGAGCTTGAAAACACCCTTTGATGTGATGCAGAATGTTTCCTTTATCTAGATTCATCCCTCCCCTTTTGCATATTGTTCCTTTACAAAGCTATAATTTAAAACAAACAAACTTGAAGTAAAAACTATGTTGGGAACCTAAGATATTAGACAACTAACCCACTTTCATGAATTTTAAATACAGACATCTAAAATTAATAATTTCTATCATTTTTGTACTGTGGGGGATTTCTTCAAACCCTTGTACACCCAAAAGGGATGTTAAAAACCCTACCTCAAAGGACAAATGCATGGATTTTGAGGTTGCTTTCTATTCTAGGTGTTTTGTTGCTGTTGCTTTTGTTTTTGTTTTGTGGTAAGTGGCTGTACTTTGGGGACACTGTTTACTACTGTACAAGTCACAGTGTTCTAAGAGGAAAAGGTTTGAGAGTCGCTTCTTTCTGCATTCTGCAAATAATAAAAAAAGGTACAACCAAGGTAGCAAATGCATCTCCCATGTTATTTTGAGGGTAAAACCAAGGACTATTAGCCACACATTCAGAGTGTGTGTGTGTGTGAGAGAGAGAGAGAGAGAGAGAGAGAGAGAGAGAGAGAGAGAGAGAGGGAGGGAGGGAGGGAGGGAGGGAGGGAGAATACATGAAGTGATCCTCAACAAAACAAAAAACGGAGCGTTCAGAAAAGGAGCTGCAGTTGCTATCGTGCCACAGGGACTGCTTCAACAGCAACCATTTAAAAATAGGGTTTTGACTTGTGCCTTCTTTATGTGTAACCACAGCAATAAAAACCTAGCGATTTAGCTCAACAGGAGAAGGATTCTAGAAACCCACAGGGCTATTACTTTTCAGTGGCGGTCTCTTAGGTGCCAGCTGAACAGCACCAAATATGAAATTGCTCACATTTTGCACCAATGTCTGTCGAGGTGAATAAGCAACAGGAGGAAAAAAGCCGTCTCTCCATATATCAAAGGACATGCACCAGGATTCCACTGAAGACCCCCCACCCACCCGCCTGTGCATGCAATCAAGACCCTGTGGAATGGGCAGCCTCCCACAGAGTAGTTACTTTGTACAGCAATTGGGACATTAAACTGCTCTGAATGGATCGTTTCTGCAAGATGTCTGAGCGTCTTGTGACATATTATCATCAGACAATATCTGTGCTTCACAGCTGATGTGCGCAATAACTATTCAGTAGAAAACAAATTTAGTCCAGTGGCACCTTTAAGACCAACAAAGGTTTATTCAAGGTATGAGCTTTCTTGTGCAAAGCACACTTTTTCAAATACGATGGAATGGGAGGTAAGGCTCAAACTTATACACAGGCTGAAAAGCAAATCAACATGTAACACGATGAAGATGCTTTAAGATATGCGAAAACAGAATTAAATAACAAGCTAAGGTTATAAAGTCAACAGTTGTAAAGCAATAAATATGTCACAATAAGTCTGGATCTACTCAGCAGAGAGCCAGTTTGGTGTAATGGTTAAAAGTGCGGACTCTAATCTGGAAGAATTGGGTTTGATTCCCCACTCCTCCACATGCAGCTGCTGGTGTGACCTTGGGTCAGTTACAAGTTCTTTCAGAGCTGTTCTCTCAGGAGCAGTCCTCGAAACTGCTCTCTCAGCCCCACCTACCTCACAGGATGTCTGTTGTGGGGAGAGGAAGGGAAGGAGATTGTAAGCCACTCTGAGATCCAACCTCTTCTTCTACTGTACTGGATCTCATATAACATATATATGTATGATCATGTTCTGCTATCATCTGTGCATTAGATTCTAGTTATCGTTCCTTACTGATCATTCGTTGTTCATTAGCAAGAACGATCGCCTTGAATCCCCCCCCCTTAGATGGAATCATGCCTTATTTCCTACAGTTTGTTTGTAGACAGGAAATGTTAGAAGGTGATTAAAAGAATATCATAAATTGACGGCACCCCCGGAGGTGAACAGAATCAAATCACTCTCTCCCGTATCCTGCTAGATGCAATTAAACAAAGCCTCCTCCGCCTTACCGACCGCAGGGGAGTTGGATTTGGGAGATGGAAAAAGAGTGGAGAACCATTTTAATCTCCCCCACGTCATAAGGAGACTTCCTATGGGATCTCTCAACTCAAATAACAATTCAGCAGGTATTTTTCGAGTCAAATTGTTCCTCGCGACTGGCAGATTATAAATACTCACTGAATGGGACACGGCACAGAGATGGTGCTGTGCGGGTGACCCGTTTTCAGAACACATTCAGAAATGTTTTGAGACTTCCAGCTAATTAGAGATTGAATGATCTCATCAGATCTCAGAGGCTAAGCACGGTCGGCCCAGGTTAGTACTTGGTTGGGAGACCACCAAGGAAATCCAGGCTTGCTATGCAGAAGCAGGCAACGGCAAACCACCTCTGTTCACCTCTTGCCTTGAAAACCCCACAGGGGTCGCCATAAATCGGCTGCGACTTAACAGCACTTTCCACTACCAAGGGTTGAATACACAGAATAGGAGAGTGCTCCCCAGGAAAGAACCATATCTGGTACAAGCATCAGTTTAAAAGCTCATCCAGAAGAGCAAAGAATATAAAAAAGATGCACGTTTCTCCAGACCAGTTTTGCAGAACTCGAAACGCTCTTTTTGCCAATACACAATAAAGAGTACTGTGCCACTGTAAAATGTATATGCTCCATTTTTACTAGAGCACTCTTTCTCGATATGAATAGGCAGTCTTTTCAGTGACACAGAACTCAGTTCTGAGCAGAACCAAAGGAAGAACGCTACACCAAAAGCAGCTGGTTCAAGAACGGCTTTCTCTATCGCAACCTCCATCAGATTAGCATAACAGAACATCATTAATCCAAACAGTGCAGGGATTATCCAAATAATGCCTATCATTAATGCCTATCGTTTGATGTTGAAAAGATCAGGAATGTTGTTCAAACACAAAACCTTTATTGGCATGGAAGCACAAAACATAATGGAAATACAGGATAATACTAAAATGCATCAGTCGCTTACACTTGACTATTCAAGCCTCGTCTTCTGATTGCATAAGAAGAAGAAGAAGAAGAAGAAGAAGAAGAAGAAGAGAAGAGATTGGATTTCTACCCAAAGGTGTCTCAGAGCGGCTTACAAACTCCTTTCCCCTCCCCACAACAGACACCCTGTGAGGTAGGTGGGGCTGAGAGAGCTCGACATAATATAAAAATTTTGCAACAGCCTCCATTATTTCACAATTAGAAGAGAGCCAGTTTGGTGTAGTGGTTAAGTGTGCGGACTCTAATCTGGGAGAACCGGGTTTGATTCCCCACTCCTCCACTTGCACCTGCTGATGTGACCTTGGGTCGGTCACAAGCTCTGGCACACCTGTCCTTGAAAAAGAGCAGTTTCTGCCGGAGCTCTCTCAGCCCCACCTACCTCACAGGATGCCTGTTGTGGGGAGGGGAAGAGTTTGTAAGCCGCTCTGAGACTCCTTTGGGTAGTGAAGGGCGGGGTATAAATCCAATCTCTTATTATTATTAATTCTAGAATTAAACAGAAGAAAGTGAACAATTGAGTCATCAGAGTGTCAGTTCTTACCCTCTAGAAATGGAGTAATAAAATGAGATCGGATACCCCTATAGAGAGGGCAATGAAGTATGGTGTGTGTAGTGGATTCTATGTCTTTTAGAGAGCAAGCAGGATTGCACTGGATCTGGAACTCCTAAACTGTGTCCCACACACAGACAGAAAGCCAGTGTGATGTAGTCAGCCCCGTAACTAGGGAATTCTTTGGGAGGGGGCCTGGGGGGGGCGTCAGCTAATTAAATGAAAGTACAGTGCAGGTGGTAAGTTGGAGCACCTTGGGGGCAGCCCAGGAGGGAAGGGGCCCAGAAGAAACACTAGGGGGCCGGGCCCCGTGTTAGCTACGGGCCAGGGTGTAGTGGTTTGCTGGACTCGGGCAGGGGTTCCCAACCTTTCTGAGCCAGCAAGCCCCGTTGGAATTCAGACACCGTGTGGTGGGCGGAGCCACAAAGTGGCTGCTGCAGGAGGCAAAGCCGGCCACAAAATGGCCACTGTAGCTTACCTTCAGGTGAAGATCGTGTTTTGGTGGCAGCTGCTGCCAAGGCAACATTTTTTAAAACCTGCACAGCCAATCAAATCTCCCAAGGCTAATCAGAAGCCTGCCGGGCAAAAGCCCCCGCTGGCCATACTCACTTTCTAAAAACCTCTGGCAGATGCCAGGAAAGGTGTCGGAACCCCTGGACTATGAATCTGGGAGATCTAACCCCTTCCTGCCGTGAAGAACACTGGATGCCTTTGGGGCCTGTCAGTCTCTCTCAGCCCCACTTCCTCACAGGGTTGTTGTGAGGATAAAAGAGAAGATGCGAGAACCCTCTGAGTCGTTTGGAGGAACAGCAACATAAAAAGGAGATACATAATATGTAGGTAAGCACAGAAGTTTGAAAGCACAGCCGCCCCCAGTCTGTATTACACCACAAACTAGATCAGGGGTCCACAAATTTCTCACCAGGGACAAGAGCGTCCCCCTTTCCCAACTTAGAATCATAGAGTTGGAAGAAATTTTTATGTATTGAAAGGCGGGAGACAATTATCAATACAAGGCTTTTATTCAGAACATTACTCAGCTCTAATCTGACTCTGCGAAGAGCGGAAGAGCGGTATTCAAATTTATAGTGTTCCAAACTGAACTATATACAATGTAACTAGTTTCATGAGGTTTGATTGGACCTAAGCGGAGCTTTCTGATAGGATACTTGTATGGCTTTAGGACCAATAGAAGGTCTCTATTACGCAGCCAATCACAACAGAGAAAACCAGGATACCTTAGCACAAACCATAACTAAACATCTTAGAAATAACTCAGAACATAACAGAGATATCCAGGGTCATCTAGTCCAACATCTTGCACAATGCAGGAAATTCACAAATACCTCCTCCCACCACCGCCAATGACCCCTGCTTCAGGTCCAGAAAATGGCAAAAAAAACCTCCAGGATCTCCAACCAAACTGGCCTGGAGAAAAATTGTTTCCTGACCCCAAAGTGGCAACTGGCATTTCCCTGGGCATGCAAGAAACGGCTACAGGAACTAAGCACTGATGCAACCCTTCCTGCCCTCCCTCTCACAAACTGCCTAAGTTCACAGAACCAGCATTGCTGTCAGATGGCCATTTGGCCTCTGTTTAAAAGTCTCCAAAGGAGGAGAGCCCACCACCTCCTGAGGAAGCCTCCATGAATTGCAGTAAACACAGGGGAGAGGAGGCCCTGCCTCTCTTCAAGCTGGCTTTACAGAAGAGAAACTTGAACTGCTTCTGCCTTGTCCAGAAGCCACCCTGGAAATGTAAGGAGACAAATCATAACCCTCCACAATCTTCTACCACACAGAGAAAAACTTGATGGAAGGCAGAAGTCTTATTTTATTTCATGCAAGGCAACAAGAAGCAGCACAAGTCCAAAACGCACACCCACGGAAGAGGCTGCCTGCTGCATCTGTGCACGATTTACTGCCCTGGGCTCACCTCCTTTTGGTCCGGCATCCGTCACCCTGCGTTGGATACCATTCCATGACTACAGAAATGCAGGCAAAAGAGCCAGGAACCTTGGAACAATTTAAAGAGCAAGGCGCTTCTTGTGGGAAGAACCTCTGTGAGTCAGAGCTCATTTCCTCAGGTGCATGATGCAACTCACATGGAGATCTGGCTCAGGAAAAACTACCACACCGATAAGTGAGCCCCCTCCAGGAACACAGCAGAATGAAGACCAACCAAACCTTTGTGTGCTTGCACAAATCACTTGCCTAGGTTTGACTCCTTCCAGTTATCAGGCATGCCCAGGGCAGCAACTCAAACAAAGAGCACGAGTCTAGTAGCACCTTAAAGACTAAACAAGAATTTGTGGTAGGTGATGAGCTTTCGTGAGTCACTGCTCACTTCTTCAGGTAACACGAAAGCTCATATCCTGCCACAAATGTTGTTAACCTTTAAGGTGCTACTGGACTCTTACTCTTTTCTACTGCTACAGACAGACTAACACACAGCTGCCTATCTTCAGTTAAAACAAAGTCTGAGTCTGAACTTGGCTCCCAATTAGGGTGACCAGAAGGGTGGGTTTTATTTTGGATGTGCTTTCAGTGCATACTTAGAGGTAGTCAGAGGTTGTTGTCTGCCCCAGTGATTCTTGGGTATGACTCTGTCCTGTGTGGTGTTCAGCTTCACACTTGAAAGCTTTCCTGACACCTTCCTACTCACTAGAGCTGGTCACACCCTCAATGAAGCCCACCAGATTTGAGGAACCCCTTTGAAGAAGTGTTTTCCCTCCCGGATCAGCGTCTCATCTGGATCTCGTTACACCTCTCCCCTTTTCTATAAAGGTACAAGACAGTAAATGCCTTCCTGAGGACCAGCTAAACCAGTTTTGTGGGTCCTCTGAAAGGTACCGTCTGCCTGTTGCTTCCAGATTTCATCTCTGGACCATCCCAGCTTGAGATTTCCATCTCCTGTATTATCCCAAAACTCTTTGGCCTGGGGGCCTGCAGTCCCCAAAGACATGCTGATTCTTATGAAGCAAGAGGCTAAGCATCTTCCAGGACTGGTGTGGTGTGTGAGTGTGTGTCTGCCATCAAGTCACAGCTGACTTATGACGACCCAATAGAATTTTCAAGGCAAGAGACATTTCAGAGGTGATTTGCCATTTCCTGCCTCTGTCACGACCCTGGTATTCCTTGGGGGTCTTCCATCCAAATACCAGCCAGGGGTGACCTGAGAACAGGCTAGCCTCGGCTATCTAGGTCCAGGATTGGTAAATCACTAATATTTTCAGGCTCTCTTAACACACTTACAGCATTCCCTCATATACATCCATAAAGCATTCCTGGCCATTAAAACTGCTGTACAGCGGGTGGGTGGAGATAATAAACGTCAGGCTACAATATGGGATGTTCAGTTCGCTGTATTTTCACGGCATCGGTGCGGATGCTCTGAAAACAAAGAGGCAAGCACTGGATTTTTTAAACATCCTCCAACCCAGAAGTCAGACTCTCGCCCGGACAACAGCCGAGTTGCCTGAACAAAAGCACAAACCGGCTAGTAAGCAAGGCATCCCTGCGTGCCTGTTTACTCGCTTGTGCACGACGGAACTTCACCCGCAGCAAGCCCAGCCGCGAGCAGCAGACCCTGGTCAAAACTATCCGCTGCAAATCTAGAGAAATGCCGCCCCCTTCCCGACCATCTGCAATTTGCGAAAGGGGGTGGGGGGGATCCCGCCTGAAAACTCCCTCCCCCCCGGCAGGACTCACCCTCGCTTCGCCCCGGACCGTCCTCCGAGCAGCCCGCGAGCGAGTTTTCACACCATCCAGGCGACTCGCCGAGCCCCGCGAAGCCAGCCGAAGAGGGAAAACACCGCGGGGACTCCAGCCACTCCCACCGCTCCGGCGCGCACAGGCGCTCAGATCATAGAGATCTTTCCCCAGGAAAGGGAGGAGGAGGAGGAGGGGAGGGCGCGTTTCCTCGGGAATCTCTATCATCGCGATCACGTGACGGCAGGGATCCCGCAGGAGAGCCGGATCTTAGAGCCAGCTGGGGAGCGGGGGTCCCGGGGATGCGAAGGAAAGTCGCGGCTAAGCCTCTTTGCGAGGAGTTGCGCCGGGATGTGTCCCCACCCAGCCACGGCTACCAGCGGTTCCTATGCGCGCAGGAACGGAGGCGCAAGAAGCAGAGGGCAAGCTTTTCAGTTCTTTGGGGCTCTTGTTCACTTTTTTAAAAAATTTCTATTAAATTTACATTAACAATAAACAATATTCAATACAATTACTTAGATCATTTACAATACAAATATTAAAAGAAAAATTTAAATTTAAAATACATAGATAAACAAAGTTATATTTAAAGAGGAACAACAGTGAGGTATAATACATTTTAAAGTTAAAAAAAAATGTTACCCTAGGATGTTAAGGCTTCTTTGCTGCATCTTCTGCAACAGATTCAAGGAGGCTTCAGTGAGATCAGTGACCAGGTCTTACTGACAACTTGCCTGTTAGGAGCACATCCCTCATGTATCTCTAGGATCTCTCTTTTAAAGCTCTGTATTCCAGAATAAATGCAACTTCGTCTCTTGTTTGTTTATGTTGTTTATCCAATAAAGAGGCAAAATTAGAGAAGGATGCACATTTCAGTTTCTATGGGATTTTAATTCCCAGATCCCTGAACATAGTCCCAGCCATATCTTTCAGTCTGGAAATGTCAGACTGTCCTAAGACAAGGGGAAAGGGAAAGGCACACCTCTTCTGGTGTATGATTATCAAGACACCTATAGGTGCAGGATGGAGCAGGGTGTACAAAGGTTATGTGGTTAGTGTTGGGCTAGGATCTGGGAGATGAATCCCCACTCTGCCAGGAGGAGGAGGAGGCGGCGAAGAAGATGAAGGAGGAGAAGAAGGAGAGATTGGATTTATACCCCGCCCTTCACTCGGAGTCTCAGAGCAGTTTACAATCTCCCTCACTTCCTCTCCCCACAACAGACTCCGATAGAACATATGGCTTGCCCAAGGTCATCCAGCAGCTTCTTTTGAGCCCTTCCCCCGGCCTAAGGAAGCTGCCTGGAACTTGTGGTTCTTCTGCCAATGGATGAGCTACTTAAGTTGGAGGAAGGTTCCAAATTGCTGAGCGGACTGGTAAGAAGCATGCTATTACATATGAGGAGCAACCTGTGCAGTCTCTTAGAGGTCAGGGGACACAGCGCAAGGCCATCCTTCTTGCTAACATATATGTTTGTTATATATGATCTGCCAGTCTAGGACTAGACCAGTGGTGGCCAAACTTACTTAACGTAACAGCCACACAGAATAAACATCAGATGTTTGAGAGCCGCAAGACATAAACAAATACTACACACACGTTTTTATTGAAAAACATGCAAATGTGCTTCTTAGTAACATTAAATAAGACTGTGTGAAAGAGCCACATGTGGCTCCTGAGCTGCAGTTTGGCCACCCCTGGACTAGACATACTTCACATGAGGATCCATGAAAACTAAGATTCAAGCAGAGAGTAGCTGAGACAGGCAAAGAGCTCCCCCCTCCCCCGCAATGTACATGCCCTGACCAGTGTTCCCTCTAAACTGAGTTAGTGTGAGCTGGCTCCCAGTTTTTTAGCCTCCAGCTCAAAGATTTCTGTCTTCGCTCGGGAAGGATGGCTCCAGAGCAAAGTATAATTTTTGCTCACCGGACTCCACAGCTTGGAGCATTGGCCCTGACCTGGGTGTTCCATGCTAGCCCAATCTCATCAAATCTTGGAAGCCAAGCAGGGTCAGCCCTGGTTAGTATTTGGATGGGAGACCTCCAAGGAATACCAGGGTCGCCACACAGAGGCAGGCAATGGCAAACCACCTCTGTTCATCTCTTATCTCGAAAGCCCCTGTAGGCTTGCCATAAGTTGTGTGTGACTTTTTTTTGGCCCCCCGGAGGGGATTTTTTTATTGCTTTTTTAATTGGACTACAAACTACAAAGAAAATAAGGGAACTACAATTAAGGAGAAAGAAAAGATAACCACTGCTAACTAAAACCCCAAGAGTAGGAGATCATTAAAACAGCTTAAGTACAAAATCTTTCCTTAAATCGCTAATATCTTTTGAACTTAGTCAGACATGCTAAAATATCTTTTAAAACTTAAACTGTTAGAGAGAAACCATATTTTCAAAGGCACAATTCAGAGTCCTTCAGCCTTCATTTTTTCTTTTGTTGTCTTTTCCTCAGTTTATATGGACTTTTCAGAAAGAAAGTCCTCTCTAGAAGACCCCGAGTCCAACTCGCCAATGGACTTACTGTCCTTCTCCTCTTTATCCACCTCCTCTGGCTCGCCCAATTGGATTCTCAAAAAGTCCCGTGCTTTAGAAACAGTCAGTCTTTTCTTTTTTATCCTGAAGTTTGAAGGTTACGCCCTCTGGAAATAACCACCTGTAGCCAATTGCATTTGTTTGAAGAAAAAGAATTAAATCTTTATATTTTTTTCTCCTTTGTCTTATTTCAAATGGGATGTCTTTCAGGATCCTGATGGTATTGTCCCCAATTTTCAAGGGTGACCCTGCAGTCGCTCTCAGGATAGAATCCTTTACATGCCTCTTCAAGAATCTCATTACTATTTCCCCAGGCAGATTATTCTTCTTTATGTATATGGAATAAGAGCTGTAGGCCACATCCATCTTGCTCATAAGATACTCCGCCTTCAAATCTGTCACTGGGGCTAATGCATTGCTCATCACTTGCTTCAGATTCTCACTTTTGGATTCTGGGACACCTTGGAATCGAAGGACCAGGTTTGCCTTCTCCATTTGTAGCTGTAAAAGTTGTTCTTCTGTAGAGACTTGCTTCTTTTCCAGTTTTTGCACCTTTTTCTTCACCTTTTGAGTACTGGCGTCAACTTCTTTCACTTTCTCAGCTGTTTGCTCCGTGATTTTAAGAGTCTCATTCAATTGAAGCTGCTGAGTAGTGATGCTTTGGTTCATCGTTGACAGCTGTTCCTTGAGATTAGTCATCTGGTCCAGCAGGGGGCGCAGGGATTCTGCCAACGTTTTAGCCAACTTGGTGGTTTCTTCCAGATGAGGGCTCCCAACTACTTTCGCTTTTCAAAGTTTTTCTTTCTCAGTCCTCTTCCCCGCCATCTTTATGTATTGTTTACTTTCCGAAGATTTGCTAAAGTCTCTGAATATATGCTCATGTGCTCATCCATGCCCTGGTAAGTCTCTCCCAACAGATTTCAGCCGGGACGGAGAAGCGCCTCGATTGTGTATGACTTGATGGCACTTTACACACACATTAATGTACACGCTGTCTAGAGAGCAAGAAGAAAAAAATAGTTCTCTGCCCCTTGGACCCTACATATGAGGTTGCTTCATGCTGCCTCCAACCAAAATGATCCCGCACATTCCGTACAAGCAAAAGACTAAGGAGCATGGGGCCTTTTAGTTTAGAGATCAGATGACCCCCGGGGTGGGCATGGTTATGGTTACTGACAATGTGGAGAAAAGCAGATAAAAAGAACTTAGTCTAGCTTAAAGGAGGACTAGACAAATTTGTGAGGGTGTGTCTGTCAAAGGCATGACAGGTAAATCAAGCCTCCATGCTCAGAAGCAGTGCGCCTCTGACCACCAGGCATTGAAAGGCAGCAATGTTGTTGCGGTGCTCTGCTTGCAGGCTTCCGGAAAGGCTTCCAGCTGGCCCCTGAGAGAAACGAGATGTGAACTAGATAGATCCTTGGTGCGATCAAGCAGGACTTTCTTAGATTCTTAGTCCTGTACATTCAGCCTGGTTGCTACACTCAAAGGTCTCAGGCAAGGGTATTTCAAAGCCCTGAAATGTGAGATCCTTTAATTGGAGATGTGGGACCAATTGGCAAGGAGAAAGAGGAGGAGTTGGTTTTATACCCCACTATTCACTACCTAAAGGAGTCTCAGAGTTGCTTACAATTGCCTTCCCTTCCTCTCCACACAACAGACAGCCTGTGAGGTAAGTGGGACTGAGAGAGCAAGAGAGTTCTGAGAGAACTGTGACAGAAGTTCCTCCAGTCTAAATGGCCTTTCTTCAGCTGAAATAGCTCTTCCTCATAAGCCAGGGGAAGGCTTCAGACTTTGCTCAGTGGAGTAGTAGCATGCATGTCATTTTGTACACAACTTTGCTAGCGGAAGCCACGTTACATCAGTTAGTCTCTCTTTTTTTGAGTAACCAATTAACGCTACTCTCCAATGGAATGTGAGTTCCAGGGCGAACTTTGAGTGTTTTAGAGTTACAGCCACCTGATGGCAGTAGAGTCTCACTGCAATCCATTTTTTTCTGCATCATTAACCAGGTTTTTTTTAAAGATACATAGATGGCTTTGTAGTACCTACACAGGCAGAAATGAAATTCACTCAGTTCAGAAGTTTAGCAATCCAATGTAAAAGCAGTATTTGAGCAGTAAATTTAATGATGATGCATTTCTCAGGATTGGTCTATACACTGAGCCATAATGAGGAAGTCATACAGCAGCAGAGTGCTGAGGTGGCAGAACAGGCTGTACCATATCAGAGTGCAGGTGAGGGACTGCATTTTTCAAAGTGCTCCTGTGTTAATAATTCCATGCAAAAGGCTAGTCTGGAACCTGTTCCCTGATATGGTAATTTTTTTTATTTGCAGGGAGTTTCACATTAACACCTTCTGCTCCCCCCTCACACACACCTTCAATCTGAACTGGTACAAACCCGTATCGCCACTACACAATTCAACAATCTCATTCGGCTGCATGAATATCAGACCTCAGACTGAATTTTCCAGACTGTTTTACACCAGATAAAAGAATTCCACAGAAGGGTATCAGGAACTCAGCTTTGTTAATGGCACCTTTCTGACTGAAAGAAAGCTTTTCAAAAACTGTGCAAGAAAGCTTTTTACACAACTGTGTAAGACTTGTGTGTGTGTCCGTGCACGTTCTTACAATGCAAGACACTCTCTATTCCAAATAATCCCAGTGGGTCCTGCTGTTGTCTCATGCAAACGGACAGTGCACCCCAGAATCTTCAGTGGCCTACAGGGGTTTGACTGATGTGCTAGAGTTCTGCAATGTTCCAATATGCAAGGTCTATCCTGCATAGATAAGGAAAATGACTAGATCATCCTGCAGGGGTCAGCAGAGGGGACGACTAGTTAGCATAGTGAGATTAGGGACTTCCTCCTGTCTCCTGATTGGCTCAGTTGGGGTTTTTCCCACCCTGCTGAGATCAGTTAGTTACTGACTCTCTAGTTCATTGGACAGTTAGACTTCTCTTTCTCCTCTTTCTTACAAAGTTTGTTCTCTTCTTAATAAACCAACTTTATTCTTTAATCAGCTTGTGCTCCGCTTTACTGCATATCTACACTCTGCCAACATCCAGAATGCAAATCAGTGTGGACAAATGGTTTTAGCTGATGGGGGGGGGGGATTTGTCGGTAAGGGTTTCTGTCTCCAAGATTAATCATGCAGCTACTGGTTACTTGCCAAACTGTATCCGATTTCTGCACTTATCAAAGATAACTTACATGATGAAATTAATTATACTGTCGGCAAAATTCTGTACTTGCATTTTTGTCACAGAGCTGCCCTTTGTGGGTGGAGCCTGGAGGTGTATTCTGGTTCTACCAGTTTAACAAGCTTGTAGAGAAAAGCTTTTCTGCTGTCAGAACATGCTTGCTGGATAGCAGCAGAAGGAACACAAGAAGCTGCCTTGTACTTGAAGCAGACCATTAGTCCCTCAAGGTCAGCACTGTCTACAAAGGCGGCGGTCACACGGGCCAGAAAATGCAGAGGGGAAGAGTGGCTGTTTGCCCCGGAGGAAAATAACGTGCAGCAACCCGATCACACGTCCCGGTCAAGGTCCCATGGTCAGGGGGGAGATGCCAATCACACGAGTATCCTGCACCTCCACCGAGAGCAGCCAGGCGAATGAGAAAGGGAAAGACCCTCTGGGAGGGTCTCGCGCGGCCCACTCCGGGCGGGGTCCATGTTCCGCTTGCAAGGAGGGGAGGGGGAGATTAACCCGCCAGATCCCCCCTCCCCGCCAGCAGCCCTCCCTCCCTGGGACACGCAGCCTGCTCTCAGACTGACCTCTGCCGCTCACTCCCATCGCAGCCTCCTGTGGCCCTCTCTCGAACTAAAAGAAGCTGCGCCACACAATCACATTAGCAATCGCTCTTTGTGCGCATGCGCTGTTGGGCGCTTTTGGAGACTTGGGAGGAAAAAAACAACCCTTGTTTGCAATGAACATCGGCGGGCACCGGATGCCACGGCATTCCAGCGGAAACGCGATCAGGTGCCCGCCCTTGCCCCGTGGTTTCCGGAAACTAGTACCTCGGAGGTACTAGTTTTTTACTTCGCATCTTCGGCGGCAAGCCTCGGGAGCTCTACGCTTCCCAGATTTTCCGCGCCCGGAAAATCCGCCTACCATCTGTATCGTCAGCGTGGCAAATGCTCCGGGTGACCGCAGCCTCAGAGTGGCAACAGCTCTCCAAGATCTTGGGCAGAGGTCTTTCACCTACTGTCCAATCCTTTTAACTAGTGGAGATGCTGGGGATTGAACATGGGATCTTCTGCATGCACAGCATGTGCTCTAACCATAAACCTTGGCCCCTCAAGAACTACCAAGCTGTTTTTCTGATTCTTAGGTTTGTTGTGCTTGTGTTAAATTAGTTTGTAGGAATTTTTTTGATTCAAGTTTTACAATGTTGAGAATTTAGAATAGAAAAAGGAACTTTTCAATAGTGTATTAAAGCTCCGCTGCACAGCTTTTCCTTACAAGAATCTACAAGGCAGCTTCAAAAATAAATATCAGTACCACATTTTCACATTGAGTGCCTGTTTGGCAGGCACAGGGTGATTGATAAATGTTATACATAACAGTGTAAATAATTATAAGTATTACAAAAGCAGATAAATAACTTATACAGGCCTCAGCTTCTCAACCTTCATTTATGCTCTTAAGTGTCCAGGGTAGCTATTTTTCTGCTCCCCTTTAGGAAATGAGAGAGCACTTCTTTCCCATCTCCTCCTAAAATATATACATATATTTTAACCACCTCTCTTTATAAATAGAGGAGGAGATGGCAGTCTCTCACAGAGGTCCAGAGTGATCCTTGCCCACTTCCAGCATTTGAGGGCCAGGGCCATAAGAAAAAAATTACATGATAACACATGATGTATATTAAAAGACTGCAAAATTTATCAAGCCCCCTCCCCCCAAAAAACCCCACCAAGACACCCTTTGAACTTCAGGCCCAGGTAAAATGGTCTTCCTGCCATCCCTATTGGTCCTAGGAGATGATAAAGTATTCACTTCTTCACAAAATATACATACATATACATATAGTTCTCGAACTTTGAAGAGGTGGTATAGAAGTTTCCTAAAATAAATAAATAGAAATAATAGGAATAAAGTTTCATTTTCGTTTTTACAAAAATGAAGGACGACGATTGCCAATGTCCCTCTACTATATACAAGAACAAAGTTTGGGTCCAGTGGTATCTTTGAGACCAACCAAGTTTTATTCAAGGTATAAGCTTTCCTATGCACACACACTTCTTCAGATACAGCATAATGAAGATGTTTAACAGATTCAAGGATCAAACAGGAATAAGTTTAGGCTGCGGTCACACACGCTAAATAATCCATTTTCAGCGCACTTTCCAACTTAGGGTTGCCAACCTCCAGGTAGCACCTGGAGATCTCCTGCTATTACAGTCGATCTCCAGATGACCAAGATCAGTTCCCCTGGAGAAAATGGCTACTTTAGAGGGTGGACTCTATAGCACTGTATCTTAATGAAGTCCCTTCCCAAACCCCACCCTCCTCAGGCTCCACCCCCAAAATCTCTGGGTATTTACCAACCCAGAGCTGGCAACCCTATTTCAACTGGATGTTGCCAGTTCACACAGTGCACTGAAAGTAGATTGAAAGTGGATTATTTAATGTGTGTGACCACAGCCACCATTTATATGGTTACCATTTGTTTGGGTTCGATTCAACCTTGACTCTAATTGGCCTAAGGTTGCCAGCCTCAAGGTGGGGCCTGGGGATCTCCCACTTTTACAACTGATCTCCAGCTGACAGAGATCAGCTCCCCTGGAGAAAATGGCTGCTTTGGACGGTGGGCTCTATGGCATTGTACCATGCTGAGGTTCCTCCTCTCCCCAAACCCCGCCCTCTCCTGGATCCAACCCTAAATTGGCCCTTCCTAGCAACTAACCACCCCCCTCCTATATGTAATGGTTGAGGAAATTGTTTCACTGTATCTGAAGAACAACTTTGTTGGTCTTGAAGGTGCCACCAGATTCAGACTTTGTTCTGCTGCTTCAACCAACAAGGCTACCCCATCTGGATCTATGTGCATGTACAGGGCCGGCTTACCTGCTAGGTGAACTAGGCATTCGCCTAGAGCGCGGGCCGGCCCTTAGGGCACCAAATTGGACCTGCCCCTCCCTCCCTGCCGTCGGGACCGCCACCACCTGCCGTCCACACCTTTTTGCGAGCCCAAGCCAAGAGGCCGGCCTTGCAGCGTCTCTCAAAGAACTCCAAGAGCCGGAGGAGCCACAACTGGCGACTGCGCAGGCCCACTTCTGTTTCCCAGGAGTGGCAGCGGGAGAACCAGCAGCGGCAGCAGACAGCGGCGACAGACAGCAGCCTGAGGAAGACCTGCAGCTGCTGGCCCGTGGGAGACGCATGGGAGGCCCTGCAAAAGGGGAGGAAGGGGGCCTCTTGGAAGACCCCCCGGCGACTGCTCAGGCCCGCTGGGACACCTGGGGCAGGCGACGTTCTTGCTGGGGCGGAAGCAGACTCCCCCTCGGGCGCCGGCCTGCAGAAGGGGCTCATGGCACCCGATGTGTTTCCCAACGTGTTCCCCGCACATGGCGGGCTGGCTGTTGGGCGGAGTGCTCGCCTGCTCCGCCTCTGGCCAAGGGGCCCCACCAACCTCTGGCGCCCCTGCCCAGCCCCTGCAGCAGCGCCCTCCCCTCCGGGCAAGTTGGGGTCGATGAGGAGCCTCCACTCTGCACCCAGGGCTTAACTCGGTCGCCTGCGGGAAGGTCCCTGGTTGGGCGGGCGGCCCCTCGGCGTCATCTCCCGTCCCGCGCAAAGCGGAGATCTGCAGGGCCGCTGGGGGGGGGAGTTTCTAGCTCTCTCCTTCCTGGACAAGCGCCTCTGGGCGCTGGCCTGCGGGAAGTGCCCAGGCAGGCTGGGAGAGGCACTTTGGGGCCACCCCCCCTCGGGGCACCCCCTTCCCGGCAGTGGTGGGTCCGCTATGGCAATTCTAGGCACAACTCAAAGAAGGTATGTTCCTTTAAAAACCTTGTTACATACCACTTGTAGTCATGGCCAATGTTCCTTCTAATCTGTGGGGTCTTGTGAGCAAAAATTCTACTTTGTAACCTACTGGCATTACAGCTGTCTTCCTTGTCTCCAGGCCCTGCCTGGAGGTTGGCAACCACGTAATTGGGCACGCCGGGGGGGGGGTTGCCCAGAAGGTAGCCCCGCCTAGGGTGCAAAAAAACCTCGGGCTGGCATGTACATGGGGGGGAAACATAGCGAAGAAAATAAATATGTCAAAGTTGGAGACTGATGGGCAGAGGACGTCTGAGCCTCCTTCACTGTGGAACTCTGAAGAGTACCTTACCAGAGACTAACTAAGCAACAATGCGGGCCCTCCACCAGCCTGCTCCCGTCCCGACCCAATGATCTAACTTATTACAGCAAGAGCCAGTAAAACAGTTCAATTCTGATATAACAGAGATTAAAACAGTAATAACATAGCAATAGTATGAAAACATTAACAAGAGAAAATCAATAAAATTAGTAAAATAAAATAATAATAAGAGACCCATACAATTTTTTCAGCTAAAATAAGGTTGTTTCCTAATAGCCAAGAAACAAAATTTTGCCACAGCGTCAGTCACTGAACTCTGCACGTCCTCTAGGAGGAATTTAAGAAGGACTTCTGGTCTAAAAGCAAGAGCCGACTGCAGAGGGCCCAACGAACCCGTCAGCGCGCTTCCTTAACCGTCGAAGGGGGGCGGGAAAGTGGAAACGAAAGCTGTCACGAGGGCACGTGACCGCCCGGGGAGGTTGGTCACCTCCCGACGTCTCGTGCGCGCCTCTCCGGCGCGAGGGAAAGGGCGAGACGGAGGGGAGGTGGAGGCGTGGCGAGGGCTGCGTTCATGACGGTGGAGGAGAGGGGTGGGCAGAGGCTGCGGGGCTGCTCCCTTGTCAGACCCGCTTCTTTCCGCACCGGGGCGCCCCCCCTCCTCGCCCGACGACGGAGCGCGCATGCGCGGGTTGAGGGAACCGGCAAGTGGTCTTCCGCCGCCATGGAGCCCGGGCGGGTGAGTGAGTCAGCTGGGATTGGCCAGGAGAGGGGCGCGCGCAGGGCGGGCGACAAGAAGAGAGGAGGGGGCGGAGGAGCAGGCCCGGCCTTCGTGCAGGGGGCCCCCGCGGTTGACCTCGGGCAAGGGCAGCAGGGGTGAGAAAGGGGGGGGGCTTCAGGGGGTGGATGCCAGCCTGCCAGGCAGTCTGTCCCTCCAGGCAAAGCTTGCCACTGCCCCTTTCCTCGCATCGTCTAGATCCAACGCAAATAATATAGGAAAGCTTATCTCAAATGATTTGGTTGGCTCCGTGGGACACCCGCTCCCCAGTGGGGGCCTGGGATTTTGCACTAATCTCTTCCCCTCCCAAAACTGTGTTTGATGGAGCCCCCCGTTTGTCCCTCCCCCCTCCCCTATAGTGTTGCTTCGCGTTGCATTTGACTGGCCTGGCTTCTTCATTTCGTGTTTGAGAGCAGTCTGACACATAAGAATCTAGCACAGGCTTGGGGGGGGGGAAGGGTCAGGCCGCCTTTAAAAGTGCAGGAGCAGGGCTGGTAAGAAGGGGGCAGTGCCTAGTCCGGAGCATGAGAGGTGCTCCTCAGAATGCACACACGTTGCACTTTACCTTATTTCTATAGCAGGACAAGGCATGGTTTTCTTTCGGGCCCCACCCTGTTGCATAGCATCCTGGGAAATAAGCTGCCCCAAGCACCTTAAAAGTTGAGCAAACTCCTGCTCAGAGTTGGAGGGGGGAGCCTCAGAGACAGCTAAGGGTGCCCGTGCAAGTGGGTACAGAATTTGTCACGCAGACCCTGCACGTGCATCCTCAGCAAATAAGTTGGACTGAATGAATTGGATTACCCAAGATCACATAGACATAGCTGTACACTTCTCAGATACACACACGAGCACACACAAAGTCCTGTGAGTGCTCCAAAGATGTATTCATGTGTTTGGACTGCACCGGAATCCATAAGCTAAGCAATCCCGCTGGGCAGAACACAAGCACATGGAGTTCTGCCAAGGCAGAAGCATTGCTTTCCTCACCCCAGCTGTGCACAGACAGCGTTAGATCCTACAAAGCCAGAGTTAACGTTAACTAATGGGAAGACCTAAAAGCCTTCTTTTGGGGCCTCCTTTGACGTTTGCTTTATGCTTGGCGAATGCTTAAAAGGTGAGACTTCTCTGAAGAGCTCACAAAGGGGAATAACATTCCTCGCCATTGGGCTGGTGCAGGAGGACGAGGGGACAGAAGCGAACGGCAAAGGAATATTGATTCTTTAACTCGCTGCAAGTTGTGAAACGCCTGTCAAGCCTTGCATACAAAAACTAAGGTTGGCAGGTGAGAACTGGCATAATATAGGTATGTAACTTGTCTCTTGTGCCTGTGGTGGCATGGCAGAAATCTTTTGGTCAGTTGTCAGCATGTCATAAATAACTGACATAGGTGTGCATTGGTGGACATGGTAAAAAGAAAAAGAAACATATTTTGGGTTCATAATTTTTGCAGACATTCATGCAAGACTGTTGTAATAAGGAACATAATAGAAAAGAGGCAGAGAAATAGTTCATAATTTTTGTAGACATTCATGCCAGACTTGTAATGAACATGTAGAAAGGAGACGAAGAACTAGTGGTGCGCACACATAGGCATAGCTCCTGGGACATTCCCTGTTCAGCTATGCAGATTTCACATCGAGATTTGGCTGTGGGTTGTTACCACTGGCCTTGCTGGCAGGTGGTGAACCAGCCTCAGTGCCCACGAACTTCAAGTGATGTCTCTTGCCCTCTGTGATACCTGACCAGACACATGGAAGGTAGGGACAAGAGGTGGCATCTCTCCTTATATATAATTGAATAAGGTAGAGACAAGAGGTGGCATAGTGTCATAAGTAAGAATGTGAGCTGTGAACTGCTTCCAATCACCTTAGCCAGACCTCAACCCCTTAGATACCTTACAGGACTGTTTTTGCTTGTAAAGTGTTTTGAACACTCACAGCCGTGCTTGTATAAATGCTGGGTGATCTACTGTGTTTGTCGTGTATAGCTATGGTAGCTTTGAGTGAGCTGCAGAGGGGGAGTTTGGAAATGTCAGCATGGTTATCTGTTTGTGCCTTTAGAAAGGTGTGAGGAGTTAGCTAGGAAAAGGAAGGACCAACGGGATGCTGTGGATCATAGATCAAGACACAAAGTGCTGATTTGTCTTAAACGTGTGTGTCTCTCACTTGTTGTGGTGTCCCATAGCACTAATTGTAAGTGTTTATAGTTGGGGACTGTGTACAGGAGCATGCCAATATGAGCATTTGTTAAGTTGGGCCCATGTTATCAAGGCGTGTCGTGTCAGTGAAGAACATCGAAAACAGACTTCTTCATTCTTAAGCCAGTTACAGAGAATTTCCGCAAGGAATGTTTGTTTGCAGGGCGTGGGTGGAGATGCCCAGCTTATGAATATGAATTGTGAATAGGGGAGTTTCAGTGATAAGCCAAAACCCTCACTCTCCTTTTAAAAGCATGACTCATGCAAAATCATGCTTCCTGGGTGGGGGATGAAAAGAAGCTTGCGTCTGACATTAGAAGCACAGAGCTGATGGTTTTTTCTAAATCCCGTATCATAATAAAGGATTTGACAAAGTAGAGAAAGAATGTAGGGTCACAAGGGTGGGGGAGCTATTGGGAAAGCCTGACAAACCTGCAAAACCCTCACTCTCCTTTTAATAGCATGACTCATGCAAAATCATGCGGTTCTATTGGTGTGTGTTTTTTGCCGCTGCTTCCTGGGTGGGGGATGAAAAGAAGCTTGCGTCTGACATTAGAAGCACAGAGCTGATGGTTTTTTCTAAATCCCGTATCATAATAAAGGATTTGACAAAGTAGAGAAAGAATGTAGGGTCACAAGGGTGGGGGAGCTATTGGGAAAGCCTGACAAACCTGCAGCCGAGACTTCCACTGTAGTTCTGCCCAGCATCAAACTTGGCCTGCATTTCATGAAGCAATAACATCACAGTGGGCAGGGCTTTCAACTGAAATTGGGCAAAACATTACAGATTAAAGCAACCTATGCGTCCTTTCTCATGTATAATGCAACTGTGGCACACAAACTGTTCAGTTTACCACAACAAACTATACTGAGGAAGAAACAGTGGTAGACTCTAGATGGAGTACTAGCTTAACTCTTGCACTGTTTGTCTAAAGTGCTTACAGCGGGCCTTGACCAATTTTCCTTGGCTCTAGGAGCCAGCCCAAAAATTTAGCAGCCAGGCTAATTTTTCAGCCTTCAAGGTTTTGTATTTCAACGACGCAATGTTCTAATTATTGCAATGACAAAACCTGATCCTAACCTCTTCACAGTTTCCTGTAGTTTTGTTAAAGCCGGTGACCCATCACCGCAACAAAAAGCTAACCTCTAGCCTGACTTTCCTCCAGTTTTCCATAATTTCACTGTTGCTTTAAAAAGCACAATTTAATTGCGTATGGGACGGTTAAGAACTTAATTCCTTCAGCAACATTGAATGGTGTAGTGAGGTTTGCATTGAAACAAGCAACGACAAACATTTCATGCACCCTTTTTCTGTTGTACAATAAAATATACTGAAGCGAAATGATAAAGTGAGCTTTGAATTGGATCCAGCCAGTTTTTTCACTCATTCTGGGCCAATTCTCATGGCAGCCCTTGTTCCACATGTCTTTTGCGCATGCAGGTCTCAAGATGCCACACATAGCCTTTCTGGCACTTGAAGGCTTCTTCCTTGTTTTGTCAGTAGGAAAAAAATGGTTGGATCCCACCTTTCCGCTGCAATAAAATCATTGCTGGAAACTGTAGGTGCCACAATGAAGTGTCTAGGCCCCTTGGGACCTGGGGTTTATCAAGCCCTGCCTTAAAGGACTAGGGGTGCTATCCAGAGTGCCATGTTCCTGCAGCTGAGAGTATTGCTTTGTCCACGGCAGGAAGCAGAGTCACAAGCAAACTCTCCCGCCCCTTTCCAGACACAACTGTATTTGCTCCCCAGCTGCTTCCTCACAGGGTGTGTCCTTCCCCTTCGTGTAATGCCTCTCCGTGGTTACCATCAAAGGCTATTTCTGCTGGCAAGGAAATTCTCTAGACTTGCAAGAAGAGTGTCACGGTAACCCAGACTGGGAGATCACCATGAAAGAGCAACTGGGGTCTGGATAAGGTGATATACAGACTGGTCCTTAAATGCATACCTTCCCTTGTGAAAGGATTCAGTGTTTATGTACCCCAATCCATTATTAAAGTGTTGTTGTTGTTCAGTCACACAGTCGAGTCCGACTCTTCGCGACCCCATGGACCCACATCACGCCAGGCCCTCCTGTCTTCCCTCATGCTCCTGAGTGTGCTTAATTTCATGTTCGTTGCCTCGATTAAAGTGTACTGAGAAGTAAAATAATAAGGCTGCGCTACATCCAGAGTAGGAGCTGCGGTGGCTCAAGTGGTTAAGACGCTGAACTGCAGACTGTGAAAGGTCAGTAGTTCAGCAGTTCGAGACCTGGGTGCCGCATGATGGAGTGAGCTCCCATCTCTAGTTCCAGCTTCTGCCAACCTAGCAGTTCGAAAGCAAGAAATTGCAAGTAGATAAATAGGATGCGGTGGCTCAAGTGGTTAAGACGCTGAACTGCAGACTGTGAAAGGTCAGTAGTTCAGCAGTTCGAGACCTGGGTGCCGCATGATGGAGTGAGCTCCCATCTCTAGTTCCAGCTTCTGCCAACCTAGCAGTTCGAAAGCAAGAAATTGCAAGTAGATAAATAGGTACCACTTTGGTGGGAAGGTAACAGCGTTCCGTGCGCCTTGGTGTTTAGTCATGCCGGCCACATGACCACGGAAACGTCTTCGGACAGCGCTGGCTCTTCGGCTTTGAAATGGAGATGAGCACCGCAACCCTAGAGTCGGATTCGACTGGCTTTTGAGCGAGGGAACCTTTACCTTTACATCCAGAGTAACTCCTGAAGATGCACCCAGTGGTCTTCATGCATATTAATGTGAATGCATTCCTCGTCCCATGGAATGGAGCTATAACTAGTCTGATAAGCTGCCTCGCTGGCTGCATGTTTGCTGGACTGCCCTTCTTTCCCCTCTCTTGGCAAATGGGTAAATCAGTGAACTTCTGGCATCATTTTCTCTCCCACCCATCATCATTGAAATCTCCCCACTCCAATCATAATTAAAACCCCACTCTCTCTATTTTATAGTTTTCTTTAAATCCCTGTAGGGATATTTTTTATTTTGCATATACTACAAA
>NW_015163626.1:714432-731269 GCF_001447785.1 Gekko japonicus
TTCTCTTGACAATTCTGCTTCATTTCCACCTCTCCCATCCTTTTCTTCAACTTCTTACTTGTGGTGTCAATCTCTTTAATGTTCTCGTTTTCCTGCTTCACTTTTTTCTCCGTCTCGTTCAGCTGAAGCTGCTGTGCCGCAAAGGTTTTATTCATCACGGTCAGTTGCTGGTTAATACCATCGAGTTGTTCCATCACCGGCTTGAGCATATCCGCCAGGAGTTTGAGGACATCTGCTCCCTCTTCCGGTCTCGAACTCTGCCCGCCCGGCTTCATTTTAACCTTTCTCTGCTGGGCCGCCACAACTCGGAAAACTCGCCAAATGACTTCGCAATTCAGATAAGTCTCTCAGAACACTTTCGATTTGCTTCCTCCCCTCTCCCCCTTCGTATCTAACCGCTCATTCGCAAACGAGGCGCCCCTCTTTGCAATCTCTGAGCTTTTCAAACTACTCCGTTTTTATTCAGAACTCACGTTCATTGTTGGCCAATTTCTCTGGCCACGCTCGGTTATATGCCTTTCCGCTCGATCTCCGGCACTTGTTCCGGTCAGTCCAGCTCATGCCCGAAGGCCACTCAGCGACTGGGCAGAGGGGAGCCTCAATTCTCTGGCATTACGCCATTGAAGAGGCTACCCCTCAGAAGTCCCCTGGCCTGGAGCCTATCGCAAAGGCTCCACGGGGGTGTCACTTGAGGTGGCACCCCTCCAGGCTGCTGGTGTGCGATTCGCCCTCCTCCATTGTGAGGAGAGCGTTCGCCATCGCTGTTCTGTCGACCAGAAGTCCATTAAAACCCCACTCTCCACTCTGCCAAGATGGTGTACAACAAAATACAGTGCAATACAATAAAAAATTAAAATGCAATATAAAAAGGCCAGATTAAAATAGTGGATTTAAAAATGTATTAGTAAGGGGCATAAAATAAAGAATGCAGCGTAAAAAAACAGAACATCGAAATGTCATGGTAACAGCAGAAATTGTTTCTCACAAAAGCTGATAAACGAAAAAGGCACATGCAGGACTAAAAGCCAAGAAGAACCAAAACAATCCAAGCAAAAGCGACAGCTGCACAGAGAGTCGTGCCTGCTTAACTTGTTGTTAACTGAAGCAGAAACTTCTTTGACTGGTGATGGACCAACAGAAAGAATAGCACCTTTCTGGGGAGGGGCTGTAGCTCAATGATGGAGCATCTGCTTGGCATGTAGAAGGTCATGGGTTTGATCCCGGTTATCTCCAGTTAAAAGATCTGGCTGTAGGTGACGTGAAAGACTTCTGCCTGAGACTCTGGAGAGACACTGCGAGTCTGAGTAGACAGTACTGACTTTGATGGACCAAGGGTCTGAATCAATATTAGCAGGGCTTTTTTTGTAGAAAAAGTCCAGCAGGGACTCATTATTAGCATAATAGGCCACACCCAACAGCAGAAACTCATTAGCATATTAGGCCACACCCCTGACAGCACAGATCATTAGCATATCAGGCCACACCCCTATGCCTCTCCTTGGCTTGCTTCAAATTTTCTACAGAATTCTGTGAATTTCCTGCATTGTGCAGGGGGTTGGACTAGATGACCCTGGAGGTCCCTTCCAACTCTATGATTCTATGATTATATCTGTACCTGCAAGAAAGGGGCTTTGCCGGGGTCTGTCAAATATGGGAACTGAATCTGTGGCCCATCAGCCCCCTTCTGACAGTCATCCTTCAAGAAGCTACTTGCTTACCCAGAGCTCTGGAAAAAGAAAAGTCAGAAAGTGAAATTGCTTAAGAACAAGTGTGAAAGTTGAGGCAATCTGTTTGTTTAGGCGAGGGAAGCAGGAGAAGATATCAAACAGCTTGCAATGTTGTTTATTTGCTTGTTTAAGGGCACAGTATTAGTTCAAGTGGTCTTCCAACCATGGGTAAATGTGCATGCACGCCTGGTCACTTTTACAAATTCCACATGATAATATTTACCCAGTAGTCAATGTGTCCTTCAATGGGCTCAACCTAAGTCAACCACAAACAGAGCGTAGTTTAGGTAAAGGTAAAGGTAAAGGTTCCCTTGCTCGAAAGCCAGTTGAATCCGACTCTAGGGTTGCGGTGCTCATCTCCGTTTCAAAGCCGAAGAGCCAATGCTGTCCGAAGACGTTTCCGTGGTCATGTGGCCGGCAAGACTAAACACCAAGGCGCAAGGAACACTGTTACCTTCCCACCGAAGTGGTACCTATTTATCTACTTGCAATTTCTTGCTTTTGAACTGCTAGGTTGGCAGGAGCTGGAACTAGAGAGAGCTGGAACTCACTCCATCATGCGGCACCCGGGTCTCGAACTGCTGAACTACTGACCTTCCACAGCCACCTTGATATATGAACTTTGTTGTTCCTGGCAGATAAAATTGGATATTGAACAAGAAAAAGGAACATCAAGTTTTCAGCCCCACCCCCACAATTCAGTGTATCTCTGCACCAGTGGGATTCTTGTGCTGATTTTTATTTCTTGTTTATATAATCTTTTTCTTGGGAATATCATTCATGCTTTCGACTGGGCCATTTTAAAAAGGATATGCATGAACGTATGTAAGTGTGTATGGCCACTGTGTGATACAGAGTGTTGGACTGGATGGGCCTTTGGCCTGATCCAACATTAGCATATCTTATGTTCTTATGTGTGTGTGGGGGGGGATACTGTGGGATACTTGGAGCTGTGCAGTGCTTGAAAAAAATATTGC
This sequence comes from Gekko japonicus, assembly GCF_001447785.1. Lineage (NCBI taxonomy): Eukaryota > Metazoa > Chordata > Lepidosauria > Squamata > Gekkonidae > Gekko > Gekko japonicus. The sequence continues at coordinate 717,137 of NW_015163626.1, forward strand.
TTACTTGCATAGGAGTAAAGAGGAAGATTCGCATATTCAGCAGCTGTTGTAAAGGAAAATCCAGTAGCAGAAGAGAAATGGAATAATTACCGGGATGAATAATACCTTTCACACACACACTATGAATAATGCACTCTCAGTCTCTTTTCAATGCAGTTTAGCAATTGTTTGCAAGTGGATTTTGCCATTTCCCACAGTAAAATCCAGTTGCAGAGTGCACTGGAAAGGGATCGAACCTGCATTATTGTTGTTTTTATTCTTCTTTAAGCCGCCCTGAGCCGGCCGTGGCCGGGAGGGGGAGGTATAAATTTCATAAATAAATAATGTGTGAAAGTGCTCATAGTAAGATACTACTTGGGCTAAAACAATGGAATATTGTGTGAAGGTTAGACTTCTTCAGTAAAGTTCTCATTGCCACAGTAAAACCCGTGACATGGGGCAGGTCAGAGGAGATGGTACAGATTGCACCAGCTGATTGTACTATGCTCAGCTGCCTACTTACTGGAAAAAGAACAGATGAGGACATCCTGTCAGTGCTTTTTAAGCTGCATGTCCCCTTTGCAAGACCTGAGCAAGGCTGTTTAACAATAGGACGTTTTGGAGGACATTAATTCATGGGATCAACATAAGCAGCCTGATGGCACTTAACACGCATACAGCCGGGAGTCTTTCATACAGAAGAGAATGCAGATTGAGGGTCTCATTGGGTGTCCTATATGTATGGTATCTTATTGTGGCATTCGTTTTTATGAGATAGAGCTCTTCATCAGATGCAGGAGGTATTGTACTGAGTTATATGTGTATTCATGCGTATGCATGCAAACACACAAACTTAGAAGGAGGAGGAGGAGGAGTTATTACAATTGCCCTTGTAATAGTTCATGCGTATGCACGCAAACACACAAACTTAGGAGGAGGAGGAGGAGTTATTACAATTGCCCTTGTAATAAACTCCTCCTTCCTTCCGTTTTTGCACCATTCACACAGAGGGGGACCCATTCCCCCCCCACACACATGCAGCTCCATTTTCCCCACTTCACTACTAGCCCACCTCTCCCCTGACCCTGGGCAGCTCCAGGTTCTTCCTCTCTCTGGCTTGCCTCCCCTCCATCCCCTTCTCTACTTGGCTGCTGCCCCTTCTCTTGGTCCTGGGCGCCACCAGTGTTTGTGTGTCGTGGGATCCCAGTTATCCCGCCTGAAGTCCACAAGTCTAATTTTGCAACCTCTGCTTTCATGCAATACCTTTGTTGTTTTTTTAAACACACAAACTAGCTTTAAAAAACAACAACAGAGGTTTGTCTGTAAACATGGGGTTCTCCCCACCCCTGAGGTTTGCAGAACCCTAAATGGTAGCTACGGCTAGACCTGTTCTGCAGATCTGGCTGCTACCCTGGATACCATTATATCTGCACGTCTGCCAACTTTATACATCTAATGGAGTGGCCTCAGACTCCTAAATGCTTCTGCCACTATTTATTTATTTATTTATTTAGTTTTTAAGGTGCCACAAGGCTTTTCCAAGCAACACAACACACCGGTCTCAAGTTAGGCACTTTGTTTCGGTTTGTTTTTACAGTAAGTTCAGGTGAGCCGTGTGCTGCTTTGTTTATTCTTTTTCCTTCTTCTAGGAGGAGAGGAGAGCACTCCTGTGAGGACAGAGGGCGCAGCATGATGGATTCAGAAGACCTTGTCCTACAGAAGTCAAAGACAGACCAGATTGGTCACCGCATTGTAAATGTGAGCTCAGGCAAGCATTACATCTGTGGTTACTGTGCGGCCATCACAAACGTCGGCGTCACTTTCCCCCTCCAGAAGGTCCTCTTTCGCCAGCAGCTGTACGGTGTGCGAACCAGAGATGCGATACGTCAGCTGCAGAAGGACGGCCTCAGGAACCTGTACCGCGGAATCCTTCCTCCACTGATGCAGAAGAGCACCACCCTGGCGTTAATGTTCGGACTGTACGAAGACCTCTCCTCCCTTCTCCTCAGCCACGTGAGTGCACCCGAGCTTTTGACCCGGAGCGCGGCAGCGGTGCTTGCCGGGACAACAGAAGCTATCCTGACCCCCTTTGAGCGTGTCCAGGTGCTCCTTCAGGACTACAAACACCACGATAAATTTACAAACACTTTCCAAGCATTCAGGGTTCTCCGAGAACATGGGATCAGGGAGTATTATCGGGGGCTGGTGCCGATTCTGCTCCGGAACGGTCCCAGTAACGCGCTGTTCTTTGGCCTTAGAGGACCTATCAAGCAGTGTTTGCCTGAAGCAACCACATACAGGACTCACTTGATCAACGACTTTATCTGCGGGGGGCTCTTGGGGGCTATGCTGGGGTTCCTCTTTTTCCCACTGAACGTTGTGAAAGCCCGCATGCAGTCCCAGATTGGCGGGGAGTTCCAGCCTTTCTCCAAGGTCTTCATGAAGATTTGGGCGGAACGCGACCGGAAAGTAATGCAGCTCTTCCGGGGAGCCCACCTCAATTATCACCGGTCCCTGATCTCCTGGGGCATCATCAATGCAACCTACGAGTTCTTGCTCAAGCTACTTTGAAAAATGGTACTTTCTTGCAAAGTTCCTTTTTGTTCTCACTTGGGACAATCAGCCAACACTGTGTTGTCCGTTTCCAGGGAGCAAATTAATCATAAAGCAAACTTGCAGTTAATAACAGTGAGCTCTGGAACATTTGGGGAAGTTTATTTGCAAAATAATACTAGGTAAGGATGTCAGTTGTTTGGTTCAGTGCCTACTTGGTTAAAAATATGATTGCATTTAGTCTTATGAATGGCCCATAAGACGGTGGGCGTGAGTGGCACGTGGGACGGCTAGAACGTTTGGCTGCACAGTTTTCCTTTGTGTGTGAGAATGTGGCTGGAGGGAGGATTCACCCGTCATGTAATAAACTGATTTCTTGTGTTGGCCTGTGCACAGCTTGCTCCAGATCACCTTCAGCTTCTCGCAACACTCCTGGTGATCCAAAGAATGCACTTTGAAGACATGCTAACGAGACAGAAGATTAATAAAATGCTGTTTAATTCCTGTTTGTAACACACGGCGGCATGCTGGGATAAGTGGACTTCAAGATCCCACGATGCTCCCCCCCCATTTAAAGGGACAGCCAAAATGGGGGGGGAAATCTAAACCTTAAGAGTTCTACAAAAACTTGTCAAATCGCTTTTGCTACACAGTTGAGATGGATGGCGTTTTGTCAAGACTGAATATTTCATTTCAGAAACTGAGTTCAGTATAACTCCAGTGGCAGGTGTGACTGTTCATAAACTAGGTGGCGAATGACTGCTGAAGAGAAGTCGAGAAAAGCTTTATTATCTGAAGAGCTTTACAGTCGCCTTCCTGCTATAAACTGTCGCCTAACTTTGTCAATATAGGTTTTTGCTTTGTCTTTTATACTTCTAATTGGTTGCAAGCAAGTATGCTTCCTTGTAACCTTTTGCTTTGGGAAATAGGGTGCAAATCACAAATGGCAGCATCGAAATCAAAATAAAGTGTTTTAAAATCCCAGAATGGGACGTAAAATCTTTTAACTTCTGCTGGAGATTGTGCGCCATGTCAATTTCCCCCCCCAAAAAAATCTGGCTTAGCTAATCAGTATTCATATCTGAACAGCTTTTGACTCTCCTGGTTTAGCAAATGTCAGTGAAGGCGACATATCAAGACGTGAACATCTGCCCTTTGGAGGATATTTTATTGAGGTAGAAAAGGAATCATTAGAGCTGCTTCCACCACTGCTCTAGTGTGTAGTGGACAGAGCCCCCCCCCAAATCTGTAATGTGAACTGCAGCCTACACAAGGAGGCCTGCCTGCTCACAGAATCTGCCCGTCTTCTCTCTTGCACTAAGCAGATTATATCTCTGGGAGCCCTGCCTTGTGTCTAACCTCTGCTCATGGGCAATGTGTGAAGTGGCCCACACAAAGACTATGCAGATGTGTAAAAAGAAAAAGAAAAATCACAACATTGAAAGTCTCTCTCCCAGGCATTAGTTGGATCTGATTTTCTCCTGTGTTGATTCAATCATGCTGACAAATGTTATCTGTGTAAATTCCAGAATTCAAGGTGGGGAGGGGGGGAATTAAGCATAGAGAGATGCAGTGCAAGTGACGTCTCAAGGCAAGTGTCGGGAAGGAAAGCAGCGCTCAAAATAACACTTGTCTTATTATGTGACTCGGGATTTTTGTATAGTGTTTTTTTTTAACCAGTGTCAATAAGCGTTAATATTTTCCTATTTGTAGTGTACAGGAAAGCTTTCCCAAACTGAACTGATTGTCCTCTTAAGTGTTGGGTTGGGTTTTTTTTAAATGTAGTAACTTCTCAGCATCCAGACAGTACAGTTTTTACCTCACCTACCATCCACATGATAAATTGCCATCGGGCAGCCAATTAATCCTGACTGAATATATCCCATTTCTTGATTCTTGTACTGTACCAGTGTATCTTGCTTAGCTTCACAGTCAGATCGCCAAGCACAAAAAAGGAAGAATGTTTGATATATTGAATGTTGTGATTACGTGCATCTAAGTATGTCCTGTTGGACATTTGTTACTGGTAAAATCAGATTTTACCAGAGCATTTTGTTTTGTAACTTTTCCTTGATGGAATAAAACAAAAGTAAATCTTGGTTTACTGTAGTAAAGTATACTAGTGTGTGTGTGTTTTCCCCCCCCTTTGACAAATTTTGAAGTTTTAGTCTGGAGTCTCGAGGATAAAACAGATCAGCCCTGACCTGGATAGCCCAGGCAAGTCCGATCTCGTCAGATCTCAGAAGCTAAGCAGGGCTGACCCTGGCAAGTACTTGGAAGGGAGACCTCCTTGGAATACCAGCAGTTGGGAGGCGGGGGCAGGCTATCAAGGCACCTCTGAAAAATGTCCAAGCCCCCAGTGAATTTAGGAGGTCCAACAAAAATTACAAATCCTAAAACTAATTTTTTTAATACCTTTTGTTTAGACCAACCCAAATGATGTAAAATAGGGTGCAGCCTCAAAAGCTTGCCCAATGTGTGTCATTTCCATTGGTCTTGATAAAGGGTGTTAGGTTGGGGGCCCATGCCATTAGATACATGTCAAGAGCAAGATATCCTTTGGCTGCTTAACTGTTTGTCCACATTTGGAATTTGGGGAACCTCTGGAAGAAGGAAGTCCGGTGCTGAAAATCACCTCTCTCTCTTCTTGTAGCTTGGCTAGATTGGTGATAGTCCTGTTAAAAATATTGGGTGAAGGGAAGCAGGAGAAATAAATATACTGGCAATAACTGGCAAAACATCCACTAGCTGTTATGGGGAGGGAACCACATATCAGGAGGAGGAGAGGAGATTGGATTTATACCCCGCCCTTCACTCGGAGTCTCAGAGCAGCTTACAAACTCCTTTCCCTTCCCCCTCCCCACAACAGACACCCTGTGAGGTAGATGGGTCTGAGAGAGCTCTGAGAAAACTGCCCTTGCCCAAGGTCATCCAGCAGCTGCAAGTGGAGGAGTGGGGAATCAAACCCGCTTCTCCCAGATTAGAGTCCGCGCACTTCACCACTACACCAAACTGGCTCAGAGGGATTTCAGGTAAGATGCATGGCCTGGCCCTCCAGTATGAGGCACTGGGGTATGGATTTGCCTCCACTGGAAGGTGATCATTCACTTTCATGTTCTGTTTGTCATCTCCGCCCGCCCCCCCCAATGAGTAAGTAGGAGTCTTTCAGTTACATGGGAGAAAGTTCAGGGGTGCCCTGGGGGCACAGTATTTAGCACATTTATGCAGTGGCTAACAACAACAAAAAGACACGACAACCCAACAAAATTAGGCTTACCACAGTAAAATAATTCCATCTTGTATACCAGCAGCATAAACTGGACTTGAATATAAAAGCAGGCCCTTTAAAAACCCCAGCTATATTGAGGATCCTTAAAACAAGACGACATGAGTTTTTTTGCCTTCCTCTGGGCAAAGAGCAGGGGTCACTCTGGGAGTGGGGGGCAGGTAGCTGTGAATTTCCTGCACTGTGCAAGGAGTTGGACTAGAATGAACCTTGGAGTCCCTTCCAGCTCTATGTTTCTGTGAGATAAATGAAAAAGCCTGGATTAGCAGAGATGATTTATAGTGCAATCCTGAACAGAGCTATACTCTTCTAAGACTAATTACTTCAGTGGACTTTGAAGGGCGGAACTCTGCTCAGGATTGCACTGTTTGTCTAGCACCTTCATGCTGATAAGAGTAGGTGTCCGGCAAACTTCAAGGTGGAGAGCATTCAACAGACAGGCTTTTCTCAGTAGTGCTGTCCTGTCTCTGGTCACCTACCTGCAGAACCACACCTTAGTTTCCATTTCTTGGCAAGACTGAAGAGCCAGAGAATCTTGCAAGGTTGCTTTTTTGTATGTTGATAAGCCCCCTTTGCCACTGTGATAAATCAGACTGAAAGCAAAGCTGGAGGCTCATTTGAAACAGAGGCCATAAATACCAGCTCCTGTACTTTCCCTCTGTTGTAAAAACTAATGACGCTAAACAGCAATACTAAAGTCTGCTGGAAACCTATATGAGTCTGCAGTGATCAGGGTCGTGCAACAAAGTCAGTCCTGCAGTTAAATGCAGAGCTTTGGGGGGAAATGCAGCCTCAGGAATTAATTCCTGCTCATACAAAAACTCATTTAACTGGTCATTTGATACCATGGTTGAAGAACCACACAACCTGTTTTGCAGGTCAGGGCAGAAGGCGGTGAGGCCCCATTATAAGCTACCTATCTGACTTAACCCTGACATCCAAACAAATATCCACCAGCTACCAGAAGGCATTGCAGAGTCAGCTAAGTTACACCCAATTTAAAAATAAACCATTACGGATGATCAGCCTCTCTTATTAATTGGAATTTTATAGTTTTAAAAGCCTGGTTATGGGTGCAAGATATACTCACAGATTTCTACAACCATCTTATGGAGATGATGCACCCATGTCTAAGTTGTCCCACTAGATAGTACAAGTTCAAACTTACATGAGAGATTGCTCACCCAAACGGAGAATTTGTACATTAGTACAGCCAGGAGAAAACTAGATTAGAACTCTCCTCTCTGAAAAGCCAGCTTACTATGTGAAGGGAGATTTTTTTGTATGGAGGCAACTCGGTCACACGACTGAACCACTGCAAGAAGAGGAACAACCTTGAAGCTGTTTCCCAGTTCTTGAAAGTGACTCTGTTGATGCAGAGCCAAATCTGGAGTTGATAGCTCTTGCTTAGGCTCAGCTTTAACTGAAAAAAGAGAGACCCCCTCTGTATCAATCTTTCCCCAGTGAGAATTAAAATTAGATCAGCAGGCAGTGTACAATTGCAAGGGACTTCAATTTATGCAGGATTTGAGTTCTACTGGGAAGGAATCGCTAGGCACTATTGGCCTTTACTATACAAACGTGGTTTTTCTTCACTGTTTCAATACATTTTCTCATCACATTCCAGGTTGCAAAAATGCTAATATTTAAACTTTACTCACTTTGTTAAACTTTATGATCCCTTCTTCCCCATTTTTCATTGGTAACTCATTTTCCCATTATGTGAGTATTAGAGCTTTTCTGCGTTCTCATTTTCCTCGTTTGTAAATTCCTGTAGCATTGGGGGCTGTTTTCTGTTCAACATGTATTTTGCTGTCTCTCATGGTTGATTCAATATGACATCGAGTTGTGTCTGGCATATTTCCCTGCAGATGTAAACTGCATGTTTTTATGCCAGACATAAACCGATGTAATATCTAACTGACCACTAGAGGGAGCAAAATGTGCAGAACAGAAACCTTCCTCAGAAGCAATGGCAATTTACAAGTAAGGAAAATGAGAATGCAGAAAAGCCCTTATTTCCCCCCTCTCCCTTTTTTTTGTATACTCTGAGCCAGGCGCAGGCCAAGAAACAGCTTTTAAGAGCAGCCCTGGAACCAGATGTGTCAGTGAACAGCAACTGGAAGCACAATCTAGCCATACAGAGCAAATGATTCTGTCACTTTCTTAGGCCCATCTATGGCAACCAATTCTGTCTCAAGCTTAAACCTATTCATTTTGCTCCAACATATAACCACCTGGAGACAGTTCATCAAGGACATATTCTCCATGCATGAGAGCCAGTTTTGGTGTAGTGGTTTAGAGTGGCAGACTCTAATCTGGAGAACTGGGGTTGATCTTCTTCGTGGCCTCTGTGCATCACACCCATGGGATTATGCGCCTGCGCTGATCCATATCGGTAGTATGCAAAGCTCACAAAGGGATTTTCGTGCCTCTCCTCTAGGCATGCGCAGGAACCCCACTGCGCATGTCCAAGGAGGAGGGGCATGGACATCCCGCCAGTTCTCTTCTGACCGCCGCACTATTAACAGCTTCTCTCTGCCGGTCGGTGAAGAAATGTTTTTTCCTCTCACGAGGGATACTCCAAACCTATTTTTTCTTCGCTTCCAGCATTTATTTTATTTCTTCTTCTTATCTTTTTAAAAAAAGACTTTTTGTTGAGGGTTGCCACTGCCTCAGGCGGCTTCCCGCCCCTCTCCCCCCCCTTCCTGAGGTAAAAATTTCCTCACCACAGCGAAGGACTTTTTTCTTGTCTTTTGGGCCTTTTTATTCTTTTATGGCCAAAAGAGGGGGTTGTTTTAAATTGTGTGTTGGCTGTGGCAGTAAACTTGCCCCTCGGGACGGCCACACACACTGCATTATTTGCCTTGGGGAGACTCATTGCCCAGACGCTTGCCGCCATTGTGCGACGTTCTTGAACCAAACTCACAAGAACAGAGCCGTGAGACTTCAAGTAGCACTTTGGGAATTGGCATTGTCCCCTGTGCCTGTGGGAAATATGTCGGCCGAGACTCCTGCACTCTCCCTATCGACGGCGACCAAGTTGACATCAGGAGGCACCTCAGCATCAAAACCCCCACATCGAAGGAGGCCTCATCCGCCTCTATGCTGGCTAAAAAGAAGAAAAAGGAGAAGCACGAGAAACCCAAGTCTTATCTCACTGGCACTATGCGTCAGTCTCAGAAAGTGAGCAGCGATAATGTGCAATCGGGCTCTGCATTCATTACCCCCTTTCCAGTGGGCGCAACCCAACATCGTTGATACCCCAATACCGGAGCTGCCTACGATTGAGTTACTGGACTCGCCAATCCGGCACCTGAACCCCCCGGTATCTGGAGGCTTCTGTCGATTCCGGACCAATTTCGGCCTCACCACTTGAAGTTGAGGAAATGGTTCCACGTCGGCCTCGTGCACATCGTTCCCAGTTGAGAATTGAGACCGCACTCTCCAACCACTCTGAGACTCTGAGTGAAGGGCGGAGTATAAATCCAATCTCTTCTCCTCCTTCTGTTAAGATGGAAACGGAAAGGAGAAAACATTTCCAGTATGTTCAAAAAAAGCTTGGGAGAAAAGATGGCCCCTACAGGATCCCACAATTTGTGCTCCCTCTGGCTGCAGTAATAATTCTTCACCCCTACCTTCTTGAATCAGTAAGGTAGATGTGGAATTATGGCAAAATAGAATTCCTCACATCTAACCAGTACCAAGGAAACAGCGGTGGCTCAAGTGGTTAAGACGCTGAACTGCAGGCTGTGGAAGGTTGGTAGTTCAGCAGTTCGAGACCCGAGTGTGCCGCATGATGGAGTGAGCTCCCGTCTGTAGTTCCAGCTCTTGCCAACCTAGCAGTTAGAAAGCAAGAAATTGCAAGTAGATAAATAGGTACCACTTCAGTGGGAAGGTAACAGCGTTCCGTGCGCCTTGGTGTTTAGTCGTGCCGGCCACATGACCATGGAAATGTCTTTGGACAGCGCTGACTCTTCGGCTTTGAAATGGAGATGAGCACCGCAACGGATTCGACTGGCTTTCGAGCAAGGGAACCTTTACCTTTACTGTAACCAGTACCATCAAATCAGGAGATGGCTTTGGTTAATGGTATTCACAGTTGCGGTGAAGTCTGAACAGAGTTACACTCCCCCTCCCCTTCTACAACCGACATAGATTAGCATGGTGACCAAGCCAATCTCTTCCAATCCTGCCAACAACTTGATTGAATTGTGTCTACATACTCTGTATTTTGAGCTGTTTTGAGTCCAGTCAACCACATTGAGTAGAAAAGGGAGGTTAGATACTAAACTGTGAATACCCAACTCATGGAGATCAGGGGAGGCCCTTATTATCAAAAAGATTCCGCCTGCAGATGGAAATACATACCATACGTATGTAAGCAGGGGTAATTTCGTAGAAAAAGAGGTGCAGGAGCTCATTAGCATAACTCATTAACATTACTTATTTGCATATCCCACACCCCCAGAAGTGTGTCAGAAGGTAACACCCACCGCTCAGGCTCCACTGGACTGTTTTGGATTGCTAGCTATTGGGGGGGGGGGGGGGGGAGGGACGTGCAGATCTGTCCTCGCAGAGGAAGGAGAGCTTGTGCCTAAATAAAACTTAGTCTTAAAGGTGCCACTGGACTGTTTTGGACTGGGGGTCCGGGAGGGGGGGGGCTCTGCAACTTACCTGGCTGCTTCTTGCTCTGACTGAGGGCTGCTGGGAGCAGGGGGCGGGGCTTGTTGCATGTGCCCGCCCCCTGGGCTCTTTACTGCTGGAGCTCCGCTCCTGTGTGCTCCTGCAGGAAATGACCACCGTATGTAAGTAACTTCAAGCCACAACCAGCTTATGGCAACTCCAGCAAGGGGCTTTCAAGGCCAGAGAGAAGCAGAGGTGGCCTTCCTCTGCAGAGTCTTCCTTAGTGGTCTCCCAACCAAGCACCGACCCTGCTTAGCCTCTGAGGTCAGGCTATACCATACCTCCTTCCCTCCCTATACAACTATAAGCCCAACCACAGCTAGATAGCCCTCCATTACAAAGGGATGCAAATTGGGTCTCCCACACCCACAGCTCACCCCTCACCTGTTCAAAATGAAAGACAATGGGGTCCACAACCAATATACATTGGGGGTAGACCCATGCTTATAAAGGCAAGACTCTAAAAACTTTTAATTCAGCTTCGGCACGAAAACTGAACTCACCTAGAAGCAAGGATCCTGGATGACGTCCCCTTTGCCTTGCAGACCACCTGCAGCAACTGGCCTCCTGTAGGACCACCGGCTTTCTTTTAAAATAAATTATGTTTTAATGAAATGTTTGGTTTTTAAACTCCCAACAGATCTGGTTACACTTGCTGTAAAAAGATCTAGGCTGAACCCTCCGGACTGGCTGGGTTTGGATGCAGAGGGAGCGTTTTTTGAGACAGGGAGTTGTTGTAACATCCAACGCTGCCCCCTGCAGCCTGAAGTAGTAAATGCCAGGGAAAAGTCACCATTTAACTGTGTGAACTAGTCATCCTGAGAACAGAGTGACTGAAGCCAGGCTGTTGGGGACTGTTAGTTTGAGAAACAGCCCTGACCTGGATAGCCCAGGCTAACCTGATCTCATCAGATCTTGGAAGCTAAGCAGGGCTGCCCCTGGCTAGTATTTGGAAGGGCGACCTCCAAGGAATACCACGGTTGTGACGCAGAGGCAGGCAATGGCAAACCACCTCTGAACCGTCTCTTGCCTTAAAAACAAATCTAGCCCACCACCTAGTGGTGCATAACACTAAAAGAGATAGAACTTTTGTCTGCCAAACAATATTAGGATCTCCTGGCTATTCTAAGCACAATGCCATATGATGATTAATTAATTAGTTTGAAAAATGCCGGAGTTTTGGATATCCAATGCTACTGGGTTCTAGACCTTGTATTTAGTAGATTTTAACTCTGCCCTTCCCGCAAGGAGCTCACAGGGATCCCTCTCCCCTTTTCGGCCCAACAGTGATTCTCCCCTCCTGTTAGTCTAACGGAAGTAGTTTAGGCAGAAAAAGACTTGCTGGTCCATGGTTAGCGGTGGCGCAGGTGGTTAAACACCTGCTGTTAATAACACCGCGGCCAGATTGAGCACCTGGCCCTTTGTCCCAGCTCCCGCCAACCCAGCGGTTCGAAAGCACCCTTAACCAACTAAAGCGCGAGTAGATAAATCGGGAACCTACCTTAGAAGGTAGGGGGCACCCTCCCCCACTCTGGGGGTCGTTGGAGGGCCGGTCTCGGTGGACGGCGAACTGCGGCGGCGGCAGCGAGCGGAAAATGGCATCCGGAATACATCAGTAGGTGAACCTGACGGCAGCAGAGAAGGCGGAGCCGGGACGACGTGTGAGCGTGGCGGCGCAGGCGGGCGGAGCCGTAAAGGACAGAGCCAGGACCGTGCCAAGCATGCCGCACGCCAGAGGGGCCTACCGATCCGCCGCAAAAAGAGGACCGCCAGAAAAAGAGAGGAGCCAGAAGCCGCGGCTGAAAGACGACGTAAAAAGCCGACCCGAGGAAGAACAACCCCCCTCCACTGGGTGCTGGTAGGGATGTCCCCACCCCTGATGAATTGTGGCCTTAGATAGGGATAATGGATAACTGTATAGCCGCTCAGAGACCCCTTCGGGGATTAGAGCGGGATAGTAAGACGAAAGTTAAATAAAATAAATAAATAAATGGTTACCCAATGAGTTCCATGAGGAATGTGGATTTGAAACTGGTTTTTCCAAAGTCTTAATTTAAAGTTGATTGGCACAGTCTCTAGACAATCGAAAACCAAAAAAACTGTGGCAATATGACGCTAAACAATATTTCATTGAGAATCAAAATTATACAATATCAAGAAAAGTGAACAGTTATAATAATAAGGGTAGATGGTGGTCTCCGGAATGTTCTGCCGTTTCGATGATAAATCTTCTTCTGAACAAAGATGAGTAACATGTACTGTCTCTCAAAAATTCATTTCCTCTGGTGACGTATCAAAATTTCATAGGTATCACTGATAATTTCTCTGGTGACATATCAAAATTTCATAGGTATCACTGACGATTCAACAATCATGATAGCTGTAGTCTCTAGAAGAGCCTTCCATGGGCTATTGGTATTGTATAATTATGCAGGCTATCACAACAAAATTCAGAGTACAGTTGAAACATGTTTATTGTGCAAGCAGGAGAAACTCTCTGACAGTAAAATAACTCTTAAAGTAAACAGTTTTCCAGGCAGTTCTGATAAGTGTACTGCATTTAAAATTTACAGCCTTGATTATGAAACCTTAAGAGTGTCAAAACACACTGCGTGCAGAAACTGGTACTTCTGTATTAAAAAACACTTTAAAAAACTTTTGAATGGGAAGAGATAGCAGTATAAGCAGGATATTGTGAACAAATTGATTACTGATGTTGGTGCAAACCAAAGATACAAGTTGGCTTGAGAGATGTTTGAGTCATATGCAGGGGTGGACTCGGCTACAGGGCAGCTGCCCCCGGCCCCCTCGCATTGGGGGGGGAGGTCTGACCACCCTGCAGCCCTCTGCCTCAGCTGCTGCCCTGCTGAAGTCACAGCCACTGAAATTCTGGGGAGCCCCCACCACTCTAGAGCTGATTGTGGTGTTTGACACTCAGGCACCACCATCGTCTATTTAGGGTGGGGCCTTCCACCCTACAGCTGATTACTGGCCGCTGCCCTGAAGCTGCCACCATGACTCCAGAGGCTCTGGGGCTGTGGTGACAGCGGCTTCTCTCAGGCAATGGCAGCAGGGAAATCAGCTGTGTGTCAGGGGCATGGAGACCATACCCTGACTCCCTCATGATTCTGGGGTCCTGTCTTCTGGTTTTGCCCAGGGTCCCAGAATCAGTAAGACTGACTCAAGTCATGTGTATTTCTACTTTCCAGCCTCATACATTTTGTGGTAAGTGGAGAATAATTTGCCACCATGTTAACCTGCGAGTTTCACCCACGATCTTTCTGTGAGCATTCTGAAGACCAAGGCAGGTCGTTCAGACTGGTTCTTTTGGCTGATGTCCCACTGAGTTCAACAAGATCTGTTCCCGAGCAGTTATACAAAAGACAAGGGGGAACCCGCGATACTCACGGGGCGGGGGGGCAGTCTCTCTCTTTCCCCCGTTCTCTCTCTTCCCCCCCCAGTCTCTCTCTCTCTCTGTCTCTCTCTCCCCCCTTCTCTCTTCCCCCCAGTCTCTCTCTCTCTCTCTCCCCCCCCCCCGCTCTCTCTCTCCCCCCCCGTCTCTCTCTCTCTCTCTCCCCCCTCTCTCTCTCCCCCCCAGGCTCTCTCTCTCTCTCTCTCTCTCTTTCCCC
>NW_015163626.1:731476-755183 GCF_001447785.1 Gekko japonicus
GTGGGGACTGGCCCACGTGTGCACAAACCTCCCCCTCCCCCCCCAAGTGCCCCCGGAGCGCTGATTTAGCGATCCGCACTTACGGGGGCAACTTGGCTATTAGATTGCTACATTTTACAGTGTTTGACTTTCCCCTCTGCATGTGGAAAATCCACCCCAGTTTTGGTGGTGGGAAAGTGCCGTCATGTCACAGCTGACTCATGGTAAGCCCGAAGGGTTTTCAAAGCAAGAGACAAACAGAGGTGGTCTGCCATTGTCTGGCTATGTGTAGCAACCCTGGACTTCCTTGGAGGTCTCCTGTCCAAGTACCTAACCAGGGGTACACAGCTTAGTTTCCAAAATCAGGTGAGATTGGACTAGCCTGGGCCAGCCAGATCAGGGCATCCCAGTTTTAGTTAAGTCGATAGCTGATCATAGATTATGATGGATCAGTTTTCAATATGAGCCTTGCAGGAGCATTATCATCAAGGTGGGTCACATTCTCAGAACTCAGCATTGACGGTTATACCATCTAGACTACAGGGGCTAAAGCAAGACAGTTGACCCCTGTCCAGAAAAAATGAAGCCCTTCTTAGAGCTGAAACGGACTTGCTCCTGAAAAATGTTCCTTAAAATATAATAAAGGAGAATTTGGATGTTTAATACGTGTGACACGGAGTGTTGGACTGGATGGGCCTTTGGCCTGATCCAACATTGGCGACTCTTATGTTCTTATGTTCTTACCTGGATAGCAAATATTGCAGAATTCCAAGAATATCTGTATTTGGCACCCAGTGACACTCAGTTTTAATATTTGATATTCTACAATTCCCCTGACAATATTTGATAGCTGATATGCAATAGGAATTAGAGATGATGGTAAATACTCAGTGGGCCATCACGGTATTTTTCAAACCAACACGTCTGCCAAGAAAAGCTCCATATATGTGCCATAGAAGGAGTCTAGCACATGTCCTCGAGCACACACGCCGTTCACATGGTGCACTATTGTCCATTGCTATCAAGAAGTGTGCTCTAGGACTATGGTCTTCAACCTATGGACTGGGACTCTCAGGGAGGTTGAGAACCCCTGTAGAGCTATTATTTTTGCAAGGACCTGCTGATAGGGTGCCTGCATAGAAAACGAAGGCATCATACCTCCTCTCTCTTTGCACATACACTAATAGGAGCAGAAGAAGAAGAGATTGGATTTATACCCCGCCCTTCACTACCCAAAGGTGTCTCAGAGCAGTTTACAAACTCCTTTCCCTTCCCCTCCCCACAACAGACACCCTGTGAGGTGGGTGGGGCTGAGAGAGCTCTTGACAGAAACTGCTCTTTTTCAAGAACAGCTCCTATCAGAACTACGGCTTGCCCAAGGTCATTTAGCCAGGTGCAAGTGGAGGAGTGGGGAATCAAACCCGGTTCTCCCAGATTAGAGTCAGCGCACTTAACCATTACACCAAACTGGCTCTCTGGATGATGAGGTCATTCTGGGGTAGAGAGGATTCCTTCTCCAATTATATAGCCTTAAGGAAATCATGGCCCTGGCAAGAGTTCTTCTTTCACCACTAGTTGGTCCTCCAATACTCCCATTTGCAGGGCAGATGCATCCCTCCACAGTCAGCAGGGCCATCGTTCTAGCTCCTCCTTATCATGTGATTCTGACAGCACATGACTCCAGGTCATGCTGTTGCAGCTCATGGGGTCCTCCTGTGTTGCTATTTGGGCATTAAAAATGGCCGCAAGGTCTGGAAAGGTCAGTTTTAGAACACATAAAACAATTGAATGCATCAAGCTGCTGGATTGTCTACTCCAGATTGTCGATGCAGTATTGTGTACTCTGACTGGCAGCAGCTCTCCAGGGTCCTGGGCAGAGGCCTTATAAGAACATAAGAGAGAAGCCAATGTTGGATCAGGCCAATGGCCCATCCTGTCCAACACTCTGTCACCCAGTGGCCAAAAATACCAGGTGCTATCAGGAGGTCCAGCAGTGGGGCCAGGACACTATAAGCCCTCCCACTGTTGACCTCCCCCCCAAGCACCAAGTAGACAGAGCATCACTTGCCCCAGAGTCCCTATCTATACCTTGTGGTTAATAGCCACCGATGGACCTCTGCTCCATATGCTTATCTAATTCCCTCTTGAAGCCGTCCATGCTTGTAGCCACCACCACCTCCTGTGGCAGTGAATTCCATGTGTGAATCACTCTTTGGGTGAAGAAGTACTTCCTTTTCTCTGTTCTAACCCGACCGCTCAGGTTAAAACACCACCACTTGACCCTTTGAAGTGGGGTTCTCGGGGACTGAACCTGGGGCCTTCTGCATGCCAAGCAGTAGCTCTGCCTCTGAGCCAGGGCCCCTTCCCCGTATCGCTCTGTATTGCAAACAGAGCTATTGTAAAGCAAGCTCAGTTAAGTAAATATGCTGTTTTAAACCAGCTTTATTGATCTTAGAATCATAGAATCACAGAGTTGGAAGGGGCCATACAGGCCATCCATTCCAACCCCCTGCTCAATGCAGGATCATCTTAGAGCATCCCTGGCAAGTGTTTGTTCAGCCGCTGCATAAAGACTTTAAAATGTTGATTTGCTAACGGGGTGGGGAGAGGAATGTTTAGCAAATCTCAGATATTCACCAGTCTAGTTGCTCTTCCCACTTAGCTTAGAGGGACAAATTAGTACAGCTTGTCGCATTGATTTCAGCAATACTTAAAAAAAAAAATTCAGCAGTACTTGATTGTAACTCTCATCCTCTGGAATTGGAGTCATAATATGTGTTTATAAAGAGAGCCTCATTTCTTAATCCATTTCCCTAATTAAGTGCTTTAGTTATAAGCCTGACCCCTAGTGCGGTTTCTGAAAAGTGCACAATCACTTCAACAGTATGTTCACTAGGCAAATTTAACAAGCTAATGTAAGTAGTGATTTTCAAAAACGGCTTTCAATGTAGTTTGTCAGGATCTGCTGATCAGACATTTTTCTTGACGCTTATTTTTTACTACAGAAAACAAGGGAACCAAACCTTGTACTAAAAGCAGATATGGGCCCACTTCACTGTAGAGAAGTGGAAGGTTTTTGCAAATTCTTTAGCTGTATGTTCAAGTGACTGCTGTTGAACTGCTAGAATGTCAATCCAAGAAGGAGAAAAAAATTGATACAAGCCACTAGTATAGTTTTCAGCCTTAGATGATGCATATTTACTCAGATTGATTCAAGGGGTGACTTTGACTAAACATACTGAAGATCGTACTGTGGACCTCAGGGTTGGGCATCAAATCTAGGAGAACATCAGATATTTTGCTGTACATCTTCTACCTGAAAATTAGCCCCAACTATTTTCATGATGACTTTGCCTCTCAGTTTGAAAAGACAAGAATAGGGGTGATAGTTCACGTTGTGCTAATGTGGAAAAAATATCAGCTTTCCTAAGAGTGTGTTACTAAGGCAGATATATGTCATACTGTGTCCCTGAACAATTCTGCTATTACACAACACTGTACTACATTACCTCTGCTGGACTACTTCTAGAACCGGTTTTTAAAAGCTGAAGATTGTTAGAGTTTACTTCAAAATGTAATAAGAGAAGTTAAGCAACCACCACATAGCATGTGTATGTGTGTTCAGGGCCATCAAGTCGCTTCCAAAGTATGGTGACCCTATGAAAATGACCTCCAAAACATCCCATTGTTAATGGCCTCGTTCAGGTCTTGCAAACTGAGAGCCACGGCTTCTTTTACTGAATCAATCCATCTCACGTTAGGTCTTCTTTTCCTGCTTCCATAAACAACATACTTTTAATAGAACAGAAGGGCAGGCTCTAAGCTACGTTTCCATACCAACACTGCAAAGCACCACAACTACAGTGCATTAACTAGGAGTAGCTTCACAGGTATGTTTCCCTTTCCCCAAAGCTATCGGAAACCATCCTGTTTAATCAGCGCCAGCACCGAACATTTTCAAAAGGAGATATACATCTCACAAAATTCTAGTTTGGAACACTCCCTATACAGAGGAATCCGTGACAATATATGAAAGCAAGACAGATCCCAAGACAGAATTCTTAAGGGAATATTCCATTTAAGCTGATAAGCACTGAAATACAAGGGACAACTGTCTTCTGCAAGCAGAGATGGTTGCTAGCATCTAGGCAGAGTTAATTCTCATGTGTATTTCGAACTGAAGACTTTTAAAGTTTCTTTAAAAAATGACCTTATGGGTCGAAACGCCAACCCACAAACCAGGGCTTTTATGATGCAATTCTGCATGAGAACCGAAAAGCACAGAATGTGACTCCAGGGTCAGAATTCATCTTCTTGGGAATCTTAGCTATCAAAGAGATCAAGGGTCTAGCTCTTGACTGGCACGCAGGTGCTTAAAAGTGAAGGAGAGGGAGCGCTGTGTGAAATCGGTGGTTAAATGTTTCAGTGCTCTTGCCTCTCTCCTATGACCAGCAAAACCACGTGAAGCTGTTTTGCAACAAGCTAAGAGTCATCTTGTGCAGTTCCGCAGGGCCTGCAAGACGGAGCTCTTCCGCCAGGCGTTTGAGTAGGAGCCGCCGCCCCTACTATACCACCACCGCCATGGGTTGGTTGAGGCCCCGAGGAAACATTTGAATGGAAGAAGCCCTAAGCCGTCTACTTGGAACTCTGGACCGGTGATCCGTCATCTCTGGACTATGGAAGTCACTGAGCACCTTGTTTTAAATTAGGATTTTAAGATGTATTATGTTTTAATCTATTATATATATTATGTTTTATTATGGCGAGGTCTGCCTTGCCTCTGTAAACCGCCCTGAGCCCTTTGGGGAGGGCGGGGTATAAATATAATAAATAAATAAATAAATAAATAGCCCAGTCCGCCAGGCGTTTGAGTAGGAGCCGCCGCCCCTACTATACCACCACCGCCATGGGTTGGTTGAGGCCCCGAGGAAACATTTGAATGGAAGAAGCCCTAAGCCGTCTACTTGGAACTCTGGACCGGTGATCCGTCATCTCTGGACTATGGAAGTCACTGAGCACCTTGTTTTAAATTAGGATTTTAAGATGTATTATGTTTTAATCTATTATATATATTATGTTTTATTATGGCGAGGTCTGCCTTGCCTCTGTAAACCGCCCTGAGCCCTTTGGGGAGGGCGGGGTATAAATATAATAAATAAATAAATAAATAAATAGCCCAGCATTTCGCAATCTGGACCTGAAAGTGGGTCACAAAGCCTCTGAAGGTAGGCTGTAGGCCAGCCCTCCATAACGGCTGCCCATCCTTTCTACGGCTTTCTTTTGTAGTTTAGAAACCAAAATCTGACCCTGGAAACAGTATTCTCCATGTCACACATCAGTTGGTATTTTTTTTATTCACTGCATGTACATGTTGCCCAAGTACAGTGCATTTCTTAGACTCTTAGGGGGGATTCATGGGAGTAATGGAGAAGAACAAGGTGAACAAAGGCTGGGATGTAACCTCCATATGCAAAGGTTGTGGATGTCAGAATGCTGCTTGCTTGGGGTTCACAGTGTTGGCAGCTGTGCCCTTTGTGTGGCATTTATTGGTTTCTCAAAAACATCTGGTTATGCACTGTGGGTGGAAAACGGAACGCTGAACTAGATGGGAGCCAAGGCCATAGTTTGCTGAGGACACAAAAACCCTTCGGCCAGCCTTTGGTGGGTCCCCATTTCAAGTAAATTCGTAGTTGTGGATTGGGAACTGCTGATCTAGCAGGCCAGGACTGTAACTGTCTTTCATGTTCAGTATCTAAGAGCTTTTACTTAGAACTGACAAAGATTGAACTTGGGACCTTCTATGTGCTCTTCTCCTGAGCTATGCTAATTTGCAGCTATGGCCCCTTTGCAAAGATGAAACTAAAAGGGCTGCACCAGTCACAGGCAATGCTCCCTCTAAGCTGTGGGGTCTTGTGAGCAAAACATCTACTTTGTGAGCTACTGGCATTAAAGTTGTGAGCGAGCGATTTGGCTACGGCATAAATTAGTTTGCTCTGCAGCCCTCCTTCCTGTGCTAAGACAAAAATCTGTGAGCCGGAGGCTAAAAAGCTGTGAGCTAGCTCTCACTAACTCAGCTAAGAGGGAACACTGGTCACAGGAGATAAAAAATAAGGCCAAGGCCGATGGTGCAAAATCAGATTATTGACCTTGTACTCTTTTTGGAAGAACTACTGCAAGATTAACAGATTTCCCCTGATGAAGCCTGTTGGTAAAACATGTAGGGAATTTTAACTGAGTAATACAATATAATTTTACCTGATTCTGCACCATCGGCCTTGGCCTTATTTTTTATCTCCTTTGCAAAGATGCTCTAGGGACAGTGCTGCCCATTTATCTACTTGGGGGAAGTCTCCCAAAGAAGCCGCTTGGAGCCAGACAACCGAGACCCACCCTGTCCACCCACACTTGCTCAGTACAGGTGGCATTTACTCTACTTCTTGGTTTGCAATGGCTTATGGCTAAATACAAATAAATTTCTATTTCACATTCAGTACAGGTGGCAACAGAGTGCTGTTGGCAGGTTGAAGCATTTCCCCTCAGGTTCTCATTGCATGTCCATTTCCCCACCCTTCCCAAATCAGATGTGTATTGTAGGGGCAGGACGCATGTGCATTGACGCACTGAGCCTTGGTGTGCGAGACAGCCTGCTCCCATCCTTCCCCAACTTGGGGGAGGGCTGGAGAAATACGGAGCAGAGCAAAATATGGGCGCAGATGCGTTGCTGGGGAACAAAACAGCATGACAAAGGAACCTTCCCTTTAATGCTTACCATATAACGTTTCCGAAACAGACACCCTTCTATTAATGGTCTTCTAGAACTGAAGGTTCTTTAACTTATCTGAACAATCTGCAGCTCGTGGGGGAAAAGTCAACGTGCCTCCATCCCATACTGGGTCCTTTGTCCTCTCGTGATCATTGTGATGGATCCAGATTCCATCCATAGTCATGACTTTGTGGAGGAAATTATGAGACACCCCCACCCCCTGCCCCCGCCTGGGAAAAAAGTCCAGAGCCAATGCCTCCAGGGTAGCCGAAGCAAGCCCAATCTCATCAGATCTTGGAAGCGAAGCAGGGTGAACTGTGGCTGGTACTTTGATGGGAGACCTCCTTGGAATACCAGCAGTCGGGAGGACTTTATTCAGCCACCTCTCTGAATATCCTCCGGGCCCCCAGTAGGGGTCAGTCACCAGAGGTCAATGTGACTTCCAGGTGCAGACACACGCACAAACAAAAATACCAAAAAATACCAAAACAAAACCCCACCCACGTTGCATTGGGATGAGCACTTGGGGAACCTGAAGCCGGTGGTTACTTGTGTGCAGCTGGTCATGTAAAACGGGGACTGCTCATCTAGAACTAGTGCAAAGCTTGAGGACTGTACGATTCACGGAAGCGCAGCGATCCTCCATGACACGGTAAAAGGGGCTCCTATTGGCCCACCGTCTCTTCATGTGGGTAACTGCGTGCGCCCCTTCCGGGTCTTTTTTTAAAGTGGTGTCCAAGATGCTCCCTGCCACATTGACATTTACCTGCACCCTACCTGACAGTGCGACATGACAGAGCAGGCTCACCACAGAACTTCCACTCGAGTGTTTGGCTTTTGGTCAAAAATGTTTATGACTGCTCAGTATTCACTTCTATCCTCCCCCCCCCTTTCAGTTTACTTCCGATAGGTGTTTGCAATGGGGGGAAAAGTAGAAGTTACTGAAACTTTGCAGACAGGCCAAACATGTTCCTAAAATTGGGGGCACCTGCCAGAATAGTGGCTCGCTTCGACACAACTTGCCGACCCACCCCTGTGGGAGAGGCCCCCCGCGTCCAGCTTGATAAGCCTCAACCTCTGAAGGGCTGGGCCCTCTGGTCAGAAGAGGGGGGGTATAACTGCGTGGTTTTGCAAGATGCGCTAAGGACAGCCAGCTAACCTCAGGAACACTGCGCAAGGAAAGAGGAACCGAGTGAATATTCACTGGAGGTTTGCAAAGGTTTTATTCAACCTCAACCTTTCACAACGTCGAGACCCATCAGAAGACTTTGGGCACGATCTGGCAGGACGTTCTACCATGCAAACGTCATTTATATCAATGTGAGGTGTGCCAAGAATTCTTGCTCCCCTCCTTGCCTTGATTTAAATGAGGTTGGTGCGACGGATTTGCGTCCTCAGAATTTTGGGTACAAAGAGTGTGAGCAACAAAATAATTCCTTCTATGCTCTAGAAGGTGCTATTTTACAGGACTTGTGAAGACAAAATATTAAGCTATTCATCTCGATAAACTTCCTTCTTCTTCTAATGAACCCAGAAAAAGCAGCCGTGCCTCCCACCTGGGCTTTAGACAAGGGGGGGGAGAGAGTGAGCGAGAGCAATAAATCATGTGTAATTCTTAAAAACACACCAGCCAACAGACTGAACTACAGCAAAACAATACAGAAAAGGTAGTGTCAGTGTCCACAAAGAAAGTTATGCGCTCGCTGGCGGTGCCTAGTCTAGCGTGTAAGAGATAAAGTTCTCTTTTACCTAGAAAGAGGAGGAGAAAAAAATAAAACCACTGTAAAATCCAGAAAAATCGAAGAGGCCAGGGGACTGAAGTCCAACTCCTTTGTGGCGAGGAAGCAAATCTAGCTTTAGCTGAGCATTTCCCTCCTCCACTCGAGCCCACCTGACAGTCACATGGAAAGACAAGACTTGCAAGTGCTGCTGTGCCCTGTCCAAACAAGGGGACCAGAAAGGGCAGAGACGAAGAAAGCGCAGGAACTCTGATGCCCGATTACGGAATCGACAGACAGGCACACGCTTCCCAGGGCTGGGCCAAGCTTCTGTTGCCGTTCAGTCCAGAGATCAGAGGAACTCTGAATGTGTCCAAAATGTACAGGATTTTAATTTTTTTTTAAAAAAAGAACACTCCAACTAAACTGAAGTTAATTTTTAAAAACCCAAAACATTGGATGTTCCTTCCGAGGCGAGAGGCGCCTAGAACTTTGGCTGATATAGAGAAACGAGACCGCTAAGGCACCCGGAGGCGATCTGACAGTGCGTCGGAGAGAACTTGGTGGTCAGGACCACGTCTTTGTGAGAGTAGAGCGAGCGGATCTCTTGCAAGGGGGCCGCTTCTTTGGGCAAGCAGTCAACCAGTTCGCTGCACTGGGTGTCGAAGCCCAGCAAGCGGATCCCATATCCGTGAGGGGAGGAGATCATGCGGCCGTCGGGACTGAAACAGAGTTCTTTGATGTAACCCCGGCCGACGTTGGCTTCCTCGATGCAATGAGTCAATCGGAGGGAACAGCGAGGAGAGACTGGCCGCACAGGTGTGCCTTCTTGGAATTCATAGACGCATGTCCACTATAGCGAGGGGGGAAATGATTCTGAATTAATCTACGTCCAAGGTTCGTTCCCCCACAATCACAAACCAAGACGACTTCATTATTACCCCACTTTCTTCCCCAATGGGAACGGAAGATGGCTTACACCATCTCCTCTGCTCCATTTTATCTACACAACACCCTTGCAAGATACGTAAGGTTCCGGAGTGTGTAGCAAGTCCAAGGTCCCCCAAAAAGCCTCCTTGGCAGATTGGAGATTTGAACCACAGATCCTAGTCTAACATTCTAACTACTACACCGCACCAACAGCTAGAATAATTAATTTGCTGGATCACAGTAAGGACACATCTGGCCCAACATCTTGTTCCCAGAAGTGGCTAGATAAGTGCCTTGAGCCCTTTCTCGATGGTATGCCGTGCATGTTGAAACAAATACGTGTAGAGGGGGAGCAGGAACAAGTGTGCTGAACCACACACGGTTGCTGGACTGTGAACAGGGCACTAATATGTGAACAAAGCATATGTGCACAAATGATTGGGAATGTTTGAAAAAGCAATGCTCCGGATTATAACTTTGTCTGTGCGTAGTCACTGTTGATTTCAATGTGCACAAAGTCTGAAGTGGACCCTGGAGAAATTTACAGGGAGAGAAGCTATGACAGACCCATGACACTTCCCCTTCCCCCAGGCAGATTTTCCTGGCAGAAATATTTTTAGTTCCCCACAGTGACTGAGCCGCCCTTTAGCAGCATATATTTCTTCTCTGTTTTATAAGCTTTAACTGTCCCACGCTGTCACAGATATTAGTTTAGGCTTATGACTCAGCATAGGAACAAGAGGGCATACAGGAGCTGTCATTTTAAAATACACTCATGAAATGGCATGTGAGGCAAAATTAACGTTTAAAACAGAATAAAAATTGTAACAAACAGGCAGGGAATACATAAATATGAGGATTCAGGATATAGAGGTAGCTGAGGTAAAACTTTCAAATATATATATGCAGAATTGAGGATTTTGAACAACCAAGAGAGTGTTGTTGTAGCTGAATTTCTGAGTTTCAAATTCTTTTCAGTGAGAGGTTTTTGCTTATTATATATTTCAGCTGTTACACAGACTCTTAAATACAATTTCTTAGAGGATAACTTTGTCTTGGTGCTCCTAGGTTTCTCCTTTCAGAGATCTAGGTTTTTCCCTTTAGATATTGTAGCTTTCCAGTAACTCCTGAGGTGTCTAAGCTCTTCCCCTTTGTCACAAACCTGGGTTCTCTTCCCAACCCCTTCCTACTGGCTAGAAATTATTCCTCTTGTCCCTAAGAAGCAATAACTCCTTTCCCTATTTGGCTTGTCTGGGAGTTCTCTCGAACTCCTCAAACCTCCTGCCAAATTCCTCTTCTAGTACTATATGTCTGTATAAAGCAGTATTGTAGCTTTCTTGACTGAGAAATTGAATTCTCCCTCAGAGTAGTTTTAATATATCTCAGACAATGGAGTCTCTCTTCTCTCTATAGAAGCATTTTTTCTGACAATTCCCTGACAGAATCACTGACACCCAAAGTCCCTTCCCTCAGAAGCCAAACCCTCTGGCTATTGATCCAGAGGTTAAATTTCAGATAAAGACCAAAAGGCGAATTAATCTTTTCAGATCAGTTGTTTTATTCCCTCTCTAAGCTGATGCTGGCCAATCAGAGAGTGAGTAGAGCAGCCAATCACATAAGCTCTTCTCTCCAGGGAAGATTAACTCATAACCTCCCGGACTCTCTGTCCCAAGCAGCATTTTAAAATCTGCTTTTCTGTGCAATCTGTCACAGAAGCCAAATGCTCTCTGCTGCTACCTGACCCAAACCTGGTTCTCAGAGGTATAATGCCAAGGAATGTGGGAGTTTCCCTTGGCTACCATGCCCACTACAAAACCCATCTTCTCTGACCCCTTTTCAAGGCTATCTAAGCTCCTGGCCACACCCACATTCCGAATTCCATCAGCTATTCAGCTTGTAAAGAACTAATTCTTTGTACCTGTCCTCTGTCTCCTGAGAAACACGACAAAAGTAGCACATAAAAGCAAATCCAAGGCCAGCACTTAGCTCCTTTTTGCCGCATAGATGAGCACGCCTTCTTGTTAACAGTAATGCTTCCCACATGCAAAGGGTTAAGTCAGAGCAATGGACTACATAGATGAGCACAGCTTCTTGTTAACAGTAATGCAAAGGGTTAAGTCAGAGCAATGGACTAGCATGCCAGCACTGCACGCAGAGGGGCCAGCAACGCAATTCCAGCGCAATACGGGCTGGACTCAACTCCACGTGGGTAAACTTCTTTTACACTCTGTGAACATTGATGCACCAACAAAGCGGAATGGGAATGGCTCCATCCCTCATGTGCCATCACAGAGCTGGATGTAATAGGCAATCTCGAGTTCTGCAAAGGGCCAGTGAATGAGATAATCATAAGTATCCAGAAGGGAGCCGTATGCAGGTACAGAGCCAGGAACATACTACTGACATATGCCAAAGTCACAGTCCAAAGTCAGAGCTACGAATAGCTATTGTGACTTCGGGGTGTGTGTGGAGGGAATCACTTCCACCCCCACATTGCCAATGACTTACCAATGAGATGGCAGTATACTTTTCTCCCATCTAGACTTGAAGCACACAAAAGAACTTAAGCTTTTCTTAAGTTCTCTTCAGTTAAGTTCTCCTTCCTCCCAACTCATATTTAAGAAGATGCCACACACACACCCCAACTTTACCTCCTGGTCATCTGTGTTGCTTGAGCACCGAAGAAGCGTCGCCCATCCTTTGGGATGGAGCTGCAGGGATGTAATGCAGTTCCCCCGATCCCTCTCACCAGGAACTTCTGGGGTTAAAACCTCAAGGCTATTGCGTGGCGATCCACCTATCAGGGGACAGAAAGCATTTTGAAAGCTATTCATTCCTCAAGCAGCTTTTCTGCCCAGGAAAGGAAAACACAGACCATAAAGCACAGTGGCAATGAATGGCTTTACTGCTTGCTCAGACAGGGCCTTCTGGCAGTCAACCTGTCTCCAGAACCATAAATATCTCAGAGGGGGACAACCCTTGGATATAAGCTCCCTGGGGCAGGAACCTGCCTTTGGGGGGCACTATTACCCTGAGAAAACACGATGTTCTCTCTGTGTGTGATACATATGTAACAATTGTGGATAAAGCCGCACAGCATTTTTGAGAATGACTTAGTACACCTTCATCCCCCAAAGCAAATTTCCAATATCATTGGAAGCATGCATGTGGCGCGATTGTGAATATTTAAGGGTTTGTCAAGGCTCTAGCAAAAGGCACCAGGAAATATTCACACAGTTTGAGCTAGCTACCTAAGAATTACATGGAAGGCCTAGGAAGTGAGGGACAAAAGAAAGGTCAGGGTTTCAAGAGGCCCAGAACCCAAGCCTTCCCTCCCCAAAGCCCCCCCCCAAGTCTCCCGCTCTCTTGTAGCTGTGCTCTTCTCCCGTTCCAAGAGTCATGACCCACTTTTAATTTCCAGGCAAGCAGAACGGGACCCCCACTGAGCTGAAAGCACTTTACAGGAAGTCACGTGACAGGAAAAGCCAAGAGTTGTGCCCTCATTGCTGGGGGGGGGGAGCACCTGCTGAAAGGTGGAAAGTAGTTAAGGAATAGGAAACAGGACAGGGGAAGAGGAAAAAAGGCAAGGGTGAGCATCTCTGAACCCTGCCTGAGCCCCCTTCTAAGAGTGTGACCCAGGCCTGTAGCCAGGATTTGTTTGTTCGGGGGAGGGGGGGCATTTAACTTTTAAAGGGGGCAGTTAAATTACAGTTAATTAAAGTGATCTGAATGCCTGTCTTTAAGGGGGGGGGGGCTCCAAGCTTGTTTCTAGCCCTTCCTTTCAAGGGACAGGGCAGCGAGCAGATCAGTTCCTAGGGGGGGAAAACAGCTCAGAGGGCAAGAAGGCTTAGAAGGGCACCTTCCCTACATATCCAATGATCCCCCTTTCTGCTAGCCCAGTACCACTTAAGTCATGGTCAAAAATAAGGTTTCTGGCATGGGTATTTGTGGGGCAGGGCCCCGAAATGCCCCACTGTAGCCACAGGCCTGGTGTGACCTTGACCTGTTCACCACAACCCCCAGTGCTGGTGTACAAGGAGACGCCAGAGCCAAGGGACCCTTAATCTCCATACATGGCCACCACCAGCAGGTCCTTCCAAAAAGCAGCAAAGGTGGCTGCACAGGAGCTCGCAACCCAGCAAGTGGACTCTTTGAGCCCCCTAAGGACCCCGACCCGTGGGTTAAAGATCATTGTTCCAAAGCCACTTGATGTTTCATGGCCTAACATTTTCTTCCCACTCGTGCAAAATGGGGAAAAACTATCCCGTCACGCCAACTTCCCTCAAACGGAAAAGCTAATCCATACAGAGCTGGCACTGCCACTCAGTTAACTGGGCCAATCTTGCCCATTCACTGCATATTATTTGACTGCAATTACATATGGCCACATGTTCCACAGAGCCATCAACGACATGGGTAGGTGGCAGCTTATCTTGTGTTGAATTTCAGTCTGGTGCCAGTTTGCAAGGTCAGAAGAGAGGGCTGTTTGTCCCTTAACCCTGCAGACGTCAGAGACAAATCCAGCAGCACTGCATGCCTCCTGCTGGCCACCTGCTGTAATTGCAGGCACCCCCAAATTCGGCTTTTTAAACTGTTGCAATTACTTGGTTTTATTCCCGTTTTAATTCCATTTAAAATAAAATCTTGTCACTGACTCTGGTGCTGAGCGCTCCAATACAAAAGCCAAACAGAGGAAATATTTAATTAATTATAAAAAGAAAGCCTTGCACCACCTTAAGGACTAACATGAGTTTTTGTGAGTCACAGCCTACTTCATTCCCATTTATAGAAGCTGCATCCAACCTTCTTCAACGGTATAATACATTTTCTGTACCAATCCCTGCCTCTGGAAAACTGTTAAGAAAAAATTATGTACATATGATATAGTCACAGCAACAGAAACTAACCATACATGAATTAAGAATGAAGATCAGAGTACCAAGAGAAGAGAAGGAGGAGGAGATTGGATTTATACCCTGCCCTTCACAAGGAGTCTCAGAGCGGCTTACAATCTCCTCTCCCTTCTCCTCCCCACAACAGACACCCTCTGAGGTAGAGGTGGGGCTGAGAGAGCTCTGAGGGAATAGCTCTGAAATAACTTGTAACTGACCCAAGGTCACACCAGCAGCTTCATGTGGAGGAGTGGTTCTCCCACATTAGAGTCCACGCTTCTAACCACTACACCAAAGCAAGCAGGGGACTACCATGTTGAAGATCTGTGTGCGGCTTATTCACACATGCATATCACCACTGATCCTAGTTATCAAGTGAGGAGCCTGCTCATATGAACTGACTTGTAATGAGACTTAAAATCAAGAGGCAAGACCAGATGACCCTTCTCTAGTCCTAAATCAGAAGTGAGCACACCTGCAATTACTGGGTCACCAGCCTCCACACACATCCCTCAAAAAACCAATGTGTTTCCACTGGGCTTACGCACCTTCTCGCTGGGTGGCTCGGACCATGTGTTTCTCTGACAGTGGGCTTAAGTCACTCTGTTGACAGGGAGATCCAGCACTTCTTGGCCCAGAAGAGGTGGAAGACGCCAGATCTGGGAAGGGAGAAAGGAGTGCCACATGAAACCAAATGAGTAGAAACAACCATCACTCATCCTTTCTAGCCCATTAATTCTGCAGCTTCCAAAGCATGCAGGTTTGCTATGGAGTCTGCAGGAAGGAACAAAAGACTTTATTTTGGGGTTGTTATTCAGGCATATATATAACAGGCCAGTTATAATGTAGTTAGCTGTGTCTGCTCCTCACTACCAGTGGCCCTCTGAAGCAATGGTCTGCTGGGAAATTTCCCTGCAAGTTCAATGGCCAGTCCACTCCGAATGTGCAACTGCAAGGAATCACTGCGCAATTTCCTTCATGTACAGACAGGCTTTCTTGCTCCAACTCAAGGCAGATTATACAATTTACAACAATGCAATAAGAACAGGAGAGAACATATCACCAACAGTAAATAAAAACAGAGTTACAAAATTAACAACATTAAGAGAATAATGCATTACAAATAGTATCATGCATGCGTGCACGCGTGCGCGCACACACACACATAGATGGGGAATGGTAGATCCAGGTGGGTAGCCTCAGACATGTCTAAGGAAGTGCACATGCACACGAGAGTTCAGACCTTGAATAAAACTGGACTCAAAGTTTGTTCTATAGATGGGGTATGTAAGTGTGAAGTGTATTGTGTTTACATGGGGCAATGGAGAGTGCTAAGAGGCCAGTGCTTTCTGCAGTACATATGGACATATGAAGCTGCCTTATACCAAAGCAGACCATTGGTCTATCATGGTCAGTACTGTCGACTCAGACGGGCAGCTGCTCTCCAGGGTCACAGGTAAAGCTTCTTTCATATCACCTGCTTCCTGGTCCTTTCAACTGGATATGCTGGGGACTGAACTTGGGACCTTCTGAACGTCAAGCAGATGCTCTGCCACTGAGCTATGGCCCCTCCCCAAGCAAGCAAGCACATATCCTAGAACATGCTCCAGAGTCCTCTGCAACATGGCAGAATTCCTCAGAGAGGAGAATGTGCAGAGGCTTCCCAGAAGTCCACAGAGAACAACCTAAACAAGACCAAATCCCAAATTTCCCAAATCCGAATCACAATTAAAACCGGAGGTACATTTCACTCCTAACATGGAGAAAATATTTTCCCAATCAACTTTTAAAACAGTTGGAAGACATTCTCCTTACAGTAGCAGCAGTGCCCACTTCCTAATACCTTCTCAAGTCTAATCCTCTTTTTTGTCCTGTTGAAGATGAGGGATGGAGCTGTGCTCTCCAAGCTTCTGTCTGCATGAAGTCCAAGAACATCCCTCAGGATGATGTTGGCACTCGTGCATTGGCTGGGAGAGGATGAGTGGAAAGAGGGAAATCAGCGCCCTCTACTCAAAGAAAAGAGTAGTGGATGCAACCGAATGGAATTTTTCACGGAATGTTCATGTCCCACAGCACACAGCCAGATTCTCCTGATCGTAATGACAATGTGGTTTTACTTCTACTCCAAACACAGATTAAAGCAAAAAAGATCACCAGCAGCCATGAAATAAATGGGTAATAAAAGCAAATCGCACCCTCGAAGCCAGGCCTACCAACAGATTCCATGCACTTATTAGACAAGGGAAGAAGCTAAGGGAAGCGGGTATGTTTTAATATGCTTGCAGGATCCCAGCAACTGTTCACACAAACATTAATTCAATACCTGAAAGGAAATTTCATGAATGTAAGAACAGGCTACTTGGTACTCCAAAAAAACCACAACAATATGATTTTTGCATTGCTCAGATTTTGTAGGTTACTGGCCACTTTTGGGAGGGATGGGGGTAATCAGCCCCATGATATGCAGCACTGCTCCTCAATCTTAGCTGTTTCTGGCCAAGAAAAGCAGGAGAGACAAACACAAAGGCTCACCTGAACTGGATGTAGTTCTCCTGGCTCTCAAAATGGGATAGCTGACCACCTCTAAAGATTTGGTTAGGTCAAGGTCGTGCAAAATCAGAAGATAGCCGGAAGAGGTTGAGATCAGCATTTTGGAACAGTCGGGCGTCAGTCTCATACGCATGAGAAATCGTGTGTGAAAGAACTTCTTGTGAGGACAGCCGTCTTCAGTGCACCTGGGGAAAAGAGAAGGGGGGGGTCAGACTGCCTCCTGCGTCACCTTGGTAGATTTCAGAACTCCGGTCTTCAACCTTATATTCAGGGGTACCCTCTACCTTGCAGGCACTCTTTGCTCTGTGTTCAAGAAGGTGCTACCTCTACACAGCACTCTTCTCATCCCCTCTCTTCGTTCTGTGTTCAAGAAGGTGCTACCTCTACACCAGCAACTTAGGAATACCGGTGTGCTCAAATTCTGGCAATGGTGGTAGATCACTAGGGGCAGGTGACATGAATGCAAGAGCAGCTTTACCAGGAAGCAGCTCCCACACCCCCTACCTTACATAAATTTAGGATGCACATAGAACAGACACAGTTTAGACTACTTCCACATTCTGTTTCAAGGACCGGCACTTGATGTTCCAGTGCCACGTTCCCTTACCTGTCTGTTTCCCAAATGATAACGTTTCCATCGAACCCCGAAGTCACGAGCAACCTTGTGTTCGTGTCATATTCGATGTTCTTGACCCAGCTGGTGTGACCATGCAAAGTGCACACTTTGGCATCTAGCTTCCTCAGATCCCAAAGTGCGATTGTAGTGTCATCGGAGCAAGTGGCAAACAGTCTGTTATCGAGAAACCTGCAAATGAACAAGCGACGGGGAGAGAAACAGTTTAATCTCGCAGTGTTCACATAGATTGTTGGCAAGATGAAACCCTGGGCAACAGCATGCAACTGGGAAAAGGGCAAGGAAGTACTTTCAAAGCATTTTTAAACTAAGAGACAGGGAGAGAGAGCAGAAACAAAGAGTGCCATTGCTTAGTTATATCCCGCTTTGGGGGAAATACTGTTTTTGAAAATGGTTCACCACAACAACATGATACAATAAATTAACGAAACAGCATAGCAAAAAAGGATTCAGTAAACTTGCTAGCAAATTAGAATGTATCAGAGGCAAACAGCTGATCAAAGTCACTTTAACCGTTGGCAGTTGGCGGGTGTTAAAAGGGTGGATCTGAATCAGGCAAGTTCAACAGGAAAAACAAAACAACCAGAGGCCATACAAAGCGAAAAACAATCACCTGGTGGCTAAGCCCCAACAAAGATGCCCCCAAGCAAACCTGGGGGGGGGGGGGGCCAGGGGCTGTTCCAAAGATTCAGCTCCACAGCTGAGAAGGCCCCGCCTCCAGCCACCCTCTGCCTAACTTCCATTGGCAGAGATCCCCAGAGATAAATCCCTGACACCTTAGTGAACGTACAGGTCCTTTAGACTGTTGGCCTGGAGGTGCGCATTTGAGAGCAGGTGAGTTAGTAAACACGAAGCAGAGTCTCATTGATTGTCGTCGTCCCCCCCCGCACACACTTCCACGTTGGGACTGGCTTCAGAATCCTTTTAATGCAGTCTAGTCCCCAGGCTTCAAAGAAATCAACACCTTTCTATGCCAACAAACCATAAGGTGAGCAAGCCCCTGCCTGACCTGAGACCCCTGCTACTAATGAATAACAAATGTCCTTTAGACGATCAAGTGGCAGAATTCACAAGCAGCTGTGGCAACCTCTCGGCCTCTGCCAGCCCAACTGCAATGTGGAGATGTAAGAGTATCAACCTAACTACAGGATTGTTGCGATAAAGAACCCAGGTGGCTTCAAACACTCACAAAAGCATTCTTTACTGGGTTTAAGTATTCAGTCCTGCTTTTTAAAAACACAAATGAAACAAATTTATGTTAGGTAAGACGACCCCAAGAGCATTTTGCTCCATGGCTAATTTTGTACAGTTTTAGTTCTGTGTATGACCCCTGAATTCTTGCTTCAGACTTCTGACAACCTCCTTCTCCTTTGTTCACTATTAAAACCAGCCATTAACTCCCCCTAAGTGATAGCAGTTCACCCTGACAATCCCTAGATCCCAAGCCAAAAAGGAAACAAAAACAAAAACCCAGGGCACGTAAGTAGCCTAAAATACAAAGACTGGAGTATTATTACCTCTAAGAATTTATTTAGAAAGGTGGCACTTGATACAAGAGAGCTCGTAAGGAGAGACGTGCCCACTCCCAGCTTCCTGGACGCAGCATGACTCCCTCCAAACATTCAACCATCTTGAGGACAGATTTTTTTTTGTTTTTGTTTTGGTGAGAGGAATCAAGGTTGCAGTCAGGAGATGGATGCAACAGTTAATGGGAAGGCTTGGTATTTCATGATGTGTGACTGCACCCAGACCGTATGGGACAAAGCTATCAGGTTTTGTAAAAATATCAAAATCACACAAAAAACTGGAATGCAGGACAAGGCTATGTCGATGGGTGGGTTCAGTATTCAGGGGTGGAAACTAGTCAGAGGGTCAAAATTACTGATTTTACTGACCAAAATTCCAAAAAACCCTGGCCAAATACTGACAAATAACTGACAAAAACCTGATAAATTACTGAACAATTTAATTTCAGCCAGTTGATAAATTAGTGTTTTAAAACTGGAACTTCATTAAAAAAAATATTATGTGGCCTCCACCATCCCAACAGCCAGTCATTGCATACCTTTTTATTGAAAACAATATTATTATGAAGATAGGACAATGTTTCCATTATTGTACAAAATTTAAGGCAAAAAGATTCCCTTTTTAAAATAATCACATCCTGCATATAATAAAACAGCCAAACATTAAAAATAATACATAAAATAATCATTATGAGAACAAAACATAATGACCATAAGGTAAGACTTGTCTTTGCTTTTACTTTATCTTGGTTCCTGCAGAAAACCTGCTGAGTTTTATGGCTACAGAAATGGAGCTCTACAAGGGAAGGGAAAATCCCCCCCTCTCAGGACTACATCTTCAAATCTTGCCAGACATTTTGGAGTTGCTAGGCAACAATACAGTATGATCGAGGTCTCCTGCCAGAAATACATTGTTATGAGGATTTTGTGGATGGGTTTACGGCCCCTTCTCCAACTCACTGGAGGAATGTGTAACATGGCTGTAAATTCATCAGAACAGCTCTAGGAATGGCCAGGTATATGATAAGATTACCATACAGTTTCTGAAGATTCCTAGAGCTACCTTTGTCACTTCCAGGTAGCTCTAGGAATTACCAGGAACTCTAAAGAACTTCCTGTAACCAGATGAGGGCTTATCTTTCTTTTTAATGTTTCTCCCAGGACACTGCCTCCCCCACAGACCTTCCACCGGTAAGAAGTAGCTTAGAAATCCCAAAATGGCAGCCAAAATCTCATGACATGGTCTTGCAAGATCTTGGTTGGCATTCTTTTGGAAGTGATTGTCCTTCAACCACCCCATTTAATTTCTGGAAACAATTCCCCTAGTATTTGGTGGCAACACCATGCAGAGAGTCTGATTCGCATGATGAGGTCATTATGAAAATTAAATACATGATATGGTACACAGCTCATTTTGCTGTGGGGTACAGCCAAGGAAAGAAATTAGCACAACAAATCACACTTAACTATTGACAGGAGGAGCAAAATAAACAGTTTTTTTAAAAAGGGGGGGATTGCTGTAGATGTCCTCTCACAGCATGTTCACACATCAAAGAACATAAGAACATAAAAGACGCCAATGTTGGATCAGGCCAAAGGCCCATCCAGTCCAACACTCTGTGTCACACAGTGGCCAGAAATACCAGGTGCCATCAGGAGGTCCACCAGTGGGGCCAGGACATTAGAAGCCCTCCCACTGTTGACCCCCCCAAGCACCAAGATGACAGAGCATCACTTGCCCCAGAGTCCCTATCTATACCTTGTGGCTAATAGCCACCGATGGACCTCTGCTCCATATGCTTATCTAATTCCCTTTTGAAGCCGTCCATGCTTGTAGCCGCCACCACTTCCTGTGGCAGTGAATTCCAAGTGTTAATCACTCTTTGGGTGAAGAAGCTAGGAGTTAAAACATATATTGGTATTCAGGCCCCTGTAACTAGTTTTCATATGCCAGCAGACTTACCTGATATTATTTACACAATCCTCATGAGCATCTGAGAGTGTTTTAATGTGCTTTGAAGATATGGGATCAAAAAGCAGGACTTCTGTTTGCTCACAAGCAACAGTCAGTACTGACCTAAACAGGGAAGGAGAAAGAAAAGGAAAAATTCCTGAGCAATACGTGGCATTTATATACTTCATATGTGAATGTTTTTTGTGGATTAAACCAATAGAACAAACAATGAAAATAGTTTCAAGGGCCAAATTGCTCCATAACAGAATAATAGATTTGCTATCACAAGTTAAAGTTATTATCTCTTATTTGTTTCAATGAGATGAGACAGGAGATAGATCTGGGAGAGTCAGGTTAGAATTCCCACTCTGCCATGCAAGCCTGCTAGGTGACCTTGGGCCAGTCACATACTGTCAGCCGAACCTACCTCACAGGGCTGTTGTGAGGATAAAATGGAGAAAGGGAAAGTGTTGGAAGCTACTTTGTGTCCATACTGGGAAGAAAGGTGGCACATGAATGACATAAATAAATGAGTCCATATTCACTGTAGTCTGAAGAACACTGAATGGGAAGGCATGTACTCCACTCAAGAGATCTCCGGAGTTTAGCAATTCTCTAGTTAAGGGAAGGAGATAATCCTGTGTGCTTGTATGTCCAGCGATTGCACAGCAATTAAAGTTACACTTTATAGGTTTAAATCTACCACATAAAGTCAGCTGAACTGACTGCATACTATTTGGCCATTATTACAATCAACCGTCCATTTTTTGTTAGCCTCTCTCCTTCCCCTTGTCTTGACAAGCTCTTCTTGAGGCACATGGAGCCAAGAAGCAGAGTTCCTGGCCATTTCCACAACAAAGGGTGGAATTAGGGAGACTGAGTCTGATTCCATTGCTATTACTGAGGAACAAAACTATTCCAGAAAGGAGAGACAAAAACCTCCAGATATTGTACACTAAGGATGTCTTCAAGCTATCAGTCAATACTGTTATGTCTTTGATGCCTGCTGCACGTGCTTCGTTAGAAGTTCAGTAAGCTTTTAGGTGGGCCCTGCGATTGATCACATGCTACTCCTCCTCTCCTCGATTATCATCCCTGGGGAGAGACTGGAAGCTGACATCATGCTTGCACTATCTTTACATGTTCCCTTCCCAACTCTCTACAGGAAGTACAAATGTCCAAACTTGGAGATTCCTGTAAATATCTGAGCACAGAGGTTTCTTCCACAAGTATTGTCCGCCCTGAGTTCAATGTTGTTGGGAAGCAGGTGGGCGGGTTCCTGCTTCCTTATAGCATTGTGGTGCATTCTTGCACCTCCAGGGGTTCCCTCTGGGAGTTCTCCAATTTTCTTCAAACCTGCATTGCTCCAAAGTTTTGGGAACGGTCGCAGTAAAGAAAGGTCGCAGTGAAGCCTGGATGGCTGCTGTGTGGGTAGGAAAATTCAGGTTTTCTAGTCCACGTGGCAGCCATTTTCCCTGACCCTGTCCCCCTAAAATCGTGGAGCTTTTTATTTTTAAAGAAAAATCAGCACTAGAATATTGTTATACCTCTGTCGATTGGCAGATTGGGGAAGGGAAACTATGAGGAAACCTGACATGGAGAAGCACCGTTGCTGCAGGATTTAATCTGCAGCCACACCAGAAATGGGGAAACAACAAAATCCCAAGTCCCTGTGTGAAAGACACCAGAACTTTCAGTCCTGGAAACATTTATAAATTGGGTAGATCTCCTACATTAGATTCAACTGCAGATTCTTTAAGCTCTCCCCACAGTAAGAACTAGCAGGTGAAAAAATATATCCACCCTACTTCTCCCTGGACAGAGTCCCAAGAGGGGAAGTATGCGATGAACAGGCGCTCTGTTTTCAGAACAGCAGCCAAGAACTGTTCACTCTCCTGAATCAACTACCTAGACTTTAAACCCACTACAATTAGACTGGGCAGGGCCTGTCTCTTTATATGTTCGTACCACACCTAGTTTGTTAGGCAGTACAAATCATTTTTAAAACATGAATTCTTTTTGTAGCCCAAATGTACAGGGAGTGGAATGTACAGCCATCTCGGCCTTCCCACGACATCTGTCTAGAGCCAGGATGAGTCACACAAGCTGCTTTCTACTGCCAGGGAAAATTCCTGGACCTAGAGTCCATATGCAGGTACAAAGCGCTTGGACCCAGGGATGAATAGGTGGATGGTTAAAGGAAAGACAATGGCCTGTTATGAATGTTTTCATTTATTTAAAATACTTTTAAACCTCTTTTCTTTTTTTTGAATAATTTTTATTGGTTTTTAACAAACATACAGACAAACAAACAAACACACATAGATAAGAGTGGTAGTAACAACATCATATCTCTTAGATCGCCTCTTACATATAGATTGATTTTCTCACCACATGGACCATTATTATTTTTGCAAGTCTGTGTTTTAGATTAGCAATTTTAACAATCCTAACTCTCTCTATATATAACTATAAAATGACATAATCATAACAATCTATAATGATTACATCTCTATTACTATCTAAGCCGATTCTCTCCTGGTTAAACATTCTACAACAGTCTTCTATAAATTAACTTTATCTTTACCTATTAACTAACTTTATAACGTTTCTATTTGTGCTAATATCTTCTGTTATTATCCTTCCCTAAATATCCTTCTCACATATATAATCTGTCACTTTTTTTACAGCTTATTCTCTAATATTTTATATTATCTTCTGTTTATAAACCTTCCTAGAACTCTAAAAATCTTCCCTATTT
>NW_015163626.1:755457-755632 GCF_001447785.1 Gekko japonicus
GGTGCGGCAAACTGGTTTTCTTTTTTTTGTGTACACGACAAATGCGCATGTTCAGTTGGGTGCGTGTGCGTATCCACGGAGACTTGGGGGAGAACTTTTTTCGCAAGGGGACATGGGCGGACGCCGGATGCCACCGGAAACGCAATCAGACGCCCGCCCTTGCCCCGCGGTTTAC
>NW_015163626.1:756542-760284 GCF_001447785.1 Gekko japonicus
ACTTCCTGTGGCAGTGAATTCCATGTGTTAATCACTCTTTGGGTGAAGAAGTACTGAAGCGTGATGTCATGAAGCGTGATGTCATAAAAAATTGCCACGAAGAAGCAAAATCAACTCTAAATAACTGTCTTTCTTTCTATCTTCCCCCCCCCAAAGCAGTATCAAAGCACAAACAAAAATCTCACTTTGCCCCAAGCAGTATTTCACTCAACTTTCTTTAAGTGAATTGTCTCTGCTGCTCGCTAGGAAGGGGGGGGGGAGTCTCACTTTCCTTTCCGTGTCCTTTTTAAGATTTATTATAGGGGCATAAAGAGAAAGTCCTCTGTTTCTAAAGTTGTTTTTCCAGGTACTTACTAGGTTATAAATCTTCGTGGATAGTACTGACGAGGCTGAGATTAACTCTCTTGCTTCCAGGGCATACACAACTGGTGCAGTTTATGGCTCCATAACTGTGTGTCTTCAGTTCTTTGCCTCAGGACAATCCAAAGCTTCCACCTGTTTTGCAGTAAACGGGGCGAATCAAGTCCCATGCAACTGACCTTCCTCCAGGAGGTCTGGTGGAGCTTGGGTTCCTCCCAAAACTCCTCTAAATAGAACAAAGAGCCAGTGGCACCCAGGAGAAGTTCTGGGAGCCAACCGAGTTGCTGTGCCCGTAGCCCCATCCTTTTAAACCTCTTGTCTACGAAGCCGAATCCTCAGCAGTTTGTAAAACAGAACAGCAGCAACAAAAATAAAACAATTAAGTGAATTCACTGGTGATTAACCAGCAGACTAAAATATTTAAAAAACCAGAAATTGCTGACAAAATAAAACACACACAACAAGTTTAGTAGAGAAAAAACAAAACACCGAAGATACAGGAAAATAAGACCATCTTCACCTGACTCCAAAGGGAAAGCAAGGAAACCATCCAGCACTTTTTTTTTTTGAGAGGGAGATCGACAATCAGGGCCCCACTGGAGAGAAGGTCCTTTCCCATTTATTTAATTCTAGTATCGCTCTCTCTAGGATGGGTCCCTCTTCCTCAAGCAAGTGGAACACATGCAGCTGGGGCAGAAGGTACCTCCTCTTCCCTGCCTCTTCTCCAACAGTTCCTCACGGGGCCACTCTTGTACATGTACAAATTACTGAATACAATGATTTAGAACTGATTTTTATAACCATTGATCCACTGTCTTCATTATACTTCTACTAAATTAACAACTTTAAAAATGCATTAGCAAAGCTGCCTTCCAAAAGGATAGTAGAGAAAAGGCTCTTCCTAGAGGACAGCAGCAGGGCTGAACAAATTCTCCTTCCGGTTGACGTTGCTATTTAAACAAAAGACAGCACGGGGCAGGGCAGTTTTATTGCTGTCCACTAGAGCCGCGCTGGATGGTAATATGATAAATTCTCAGGGCACCGCAGCACAGTAAAATCAATGTGGCTGCATTAGCACAAGCAGACCCCATTTTGTCAGCCATAAAGCTATAGGAGAGAGAGAGAGCGACACGTACATTTACATCTCACCAAAAGCAGAAAACAAACTGGGACAAGGATCCATACTAAGAAAAGATGGTCCAGCTACGTCCTCCAAGAAGTACCCAACACTGTTATCTGCCTATGATTCAAATGGTCTCAAAGCCACCGCAATCCACAGACTATAACTAATTGAGAGCAACAGCCATGATGCACCAGCTTTGTTTAGCTGTGCATGTAGCGCAGTACAAATATGTTCCTTAGGATGTTTGGAAGACCAACATCCTGGCCAAAGACCACAGAGCATCTTGCATCCCAGAGAACTCCCTTGTGGTGCTGGAGCAACAACGGCTTAAAAGACCACTCCAGAGTGATGGCAAGAGCACATATTTAATTCTGGAGCGCTCGGCTTACTGATTTTAAAATAAGATACTCGATAACATGCTCAGATAGCGCGTTCTTTAGCTCACTCGTATTGTGGTGCTGGTGGAAAGTACCATCAAGTCTTAGTTGACTTATGGCAACCCCATAGAGTTTTGTTCTTTAGCTCACTTGTATTGTGGTGCTGGTAGAAAGTACCATCAAGTCTCAGTTGACTTATGGCAAGGCAACCCCATAGAGTTTCAAGGCAAGAGATGATCAGAGGTGATTTGCCATGGCCTGCCTCTGCATAGCAACCGTGGACTTCCTTGGTGGTCTCCCATTCACATATTAACCAGGGTTGTCCCTGCTTAGCTTCCAAGATCGGGCTAGCCTGGGCTATCCAAATCAGGGAAACTTCTATTGCAGAATTGATCAACTACCTGCTTTTGACTGGAAACTAGGATCAGTGTGACAAAGGGTTGGATCTGACTAGCTTTTCTGCTGATGAAAATGGCAGTGGGGGGTTCCCCTTTAACACACACACACCTGCCAAGCTATGCTTTTGATTACAGGAACTGCAGGTAACAAAAGCCATGTGGGAGGGGAGCTGCAATAAGAAGGGGGAACTGGGCAAGAATGAATGAGAAAGCTGGCTGAACCCACCCAAAAATGTTTCCTGGTGAAATACTGAATAAGGATTTGGCTGCCCACAGCCTTTACTGGCAACCTCCTCAATACTTTATCAACAAATATGGGGATAGTGTCAACAAAATACAGTTAACGAAGTAAGAGATGAAACAAAAACCTTTTCCTTGGATCCACGTCTTGCCTGTACCAGTGACCTCCGCAGTGTTTTCAAAGATTGGGGAGAAAACAGAATGGAGAAACAAAGCCTGATTTCCCTAGCTACAGGGCTGTAACAGACCAGCACAAAATCGCTGGTTTGCTGACGCATATATACGAACTCCTATCAATAAGTTATTTTACTGGCCAACAGTTAATCTGTTGGGCTAATGGCTTTCAGACTTTAAACACTTTCCGTGTCAAGTGCTCTGGCCGAGGAACATTTCCTTGCCAGTGCACTGGAGTAGATTTGGCGGGGATATTCTGCAGGACAAACTCTGTTCACAAGGAACACTCATGGCTTGAACTGTGAATAAGCCCAAGAACATATGGAGCATTCTAGTTATACATTAAAGCTCAATAATGGCAGACAAGCTATATCTCAAGGTTGCTGCTTCATCGTTGCTGCATTCTTTATAAGTCCTTAATAAGCTCCTCAGGAACATCTCAGGTTCCATGGCACGTGAGCCAGCATGGAAAGTGCTCTACGAAGGCAATCAGCTTGAAAACAGCTGCACTACAATTAGTTTTTTGTACTGTAGCTTAGCTGGTAAGTTTTCACACTGGCCAACAATCCTGAAACTGGGCTGTACATTAAGCAGAGGCCTCAAGTTATGGCATTTTCAATTCATGAATGTCAGCCTTGCATAACCTACCAATTCCCACGTGAGAGCAGTGGTCAGCCCTCAATATGAACAGAAGCTGAGGCGGGGTCTACGGCGCAACGATGGCGGACGCCTTTCCCGAGGCTTGGGGAGGGCGCTCCACACAGCAGCGGAGGGGAGGGGTGTCGCTGGATCGGCGCCTCCACGGGGGGTCAGGGAGGACCCCAGGCCATAGGGCTTTTGAGGGTGAGCCTCTTTTCCTGCTATCTGCAGGGAAATTGAGGCTGCCCTCCGCCCTGACGGTCCTCCCCGCTGTTTGCGTCCTCTTAGCAAGGCACAAGATGTGCCGACCCAGTCAAGCGCAGGAGATCTGGTGAAGGAGCGATTACAAGCGTGGTTAAGAAACAATGAACTGTGAGTTAAAATGAGCGAACCTTTTGAGCGATTGGAATCCTGCTGAGAGGGACGCCTCT